>NW_026871441.1:0-159303 GCF_028564815.1 Eubalaena glacialis
CGATGACCCTCAGTGAAATAAGTCACAGAGAAAAAGACACTTATCCTAAGACATCACTTATAGAGGGAATGTCAAAATCGCTACACTTGAACTGAATTACAAAACAGAACAGAGTCACACATTTAGAAAACACACTATGGCTGCTTAACGGGAAAGGTGAGGTGGGGTGATGCATAAAACAAGGGTTTGAAATTAGCTCAGCTACCGTTCCACAAGCCAAATATGTAATAGACAAGACCTACTCCCTGCTCAGTGAACTGGACTCAACAGCCCCTATTCACCGCCCAAGAATATATCTGACTAGTAAGAGTCTTAAAACCTATGTATTGATCTCTCTCTGGAAGGGAATCAAGAGGGTGTAAAGCGGCATAAACACAGCAGTGAAAAGCAGCTAAACCCCATTATAAAAATAGATTACTTTAAAAAAAAAAAACCCCATGAAACAAAGACAGTGAAAGAGAGAGAAATGCTTACAAAATCCGCTCAGGGGCTCTGATGCAACCTGGATTGACCATATCTAGACCCACAGCTGGATGAGACATAAGGCTGGACACTCTTGGGGCTGAGAGGATTGGTGAGCTTGGGTGAGCAAACGCAGACCCTTTAAAGTCATACTGCGTGGGACCCATGCCGTGGGTCCCAAATCTCCAGGTTCCAGGGCATCTTCCTACATCGAAAACATGCGTGGGAAACCCAGAAGATGGTACACCGTGTGATCGGGAAAGGTTTCTCAAACGCACCTCATTCCTCCTCTCCTTGTGCTCGGGTTCGCCATTCCAGCCGCTCTACTAACAATCTCCCTACTTGGAGAATCAGCACCTTTAACCTCCTGTTTCGGACAGGTCGCAATTTGGCCTGAGGATGAACGGGAAGAGGGGGAACCAATGAGAGACTAGCTCTAGGTGTTGGGACGGGCACAGGTCACTCTATTTTCCCATCAGGAAGAAGAATGAACCACAGGCTCAGCCTGCCCCCCGGAACCAGAATAGGGCCTGAAGCAATCCTGCGCTCTGGCGGCCAGCTCCCAAAAAAGCGAGTTGCCAAATGGAGCTCAGGGGCACTGCAACCCACAAACCTGCAGACTTATAAATGATAACTCTCGTCCACAAATATATTGAGGGAAGGCAACGAGGAGGATTTGAAAGCAAGGCAGAATTGCAGGAAACAGGTTTCAGGAGGCAGACTCGACTCGCCTTGAAAGCACAGGAAAAGCGGCAAAGCGTTGACAACGATGCCCTTGGCCAAAAAGGGCGTATGCGTTTTTTCCTGAATATATTCAGGAAAAAACGCATACGCCCTTTTTGGCCAACCAGGCAAGCCGGAAAGGCAAATCAGCGCTACAGAGAAGTCTCGCTTGCCATCGGTCAAAAGGGCCATGCTGAAAAAAGTGTAAAAACCAGAAATGCAGGACAGGCCATGGAGACATGGGAGCCTTGCTACGCTGATGGGCGGGCTGTAAATTGCCAGCAGCCACTCTGGAGAAGTGTACGGTGTGTCCTGAAACATGTAATAAGCACAGCTTAGAGAGCATAGGGCACTTCCACTCATGGGCGTATACATCGGGAAACCTAAAAATCAACAAGACACAGGCACCCCAAAGTTTAGGGCTGCTCTGTTTCCAAGAACCTCCACTTCGGTACACCTTCAATAGCCCAGGAAAGCGAAAAATGGATAAAGAAGTTGTGGTACTTAGGCACAATGGAATATCACTCAGCCATGAAATCAATGTCATAAGGCTAGTAGCAGCAGGATGAGTGGATTTAGGTACGATGACCCTCAGTGAAATAAGTCACAGAGAAAAAGACACTTATCCTAAGACATCACTTATAGAGGGAATGTCAAAATCGCTACACTTGAACTGAATTACAAAACAGAACAGAGTCACACATTTAGAAAACACACTATGGCTGCTTAACGGGAAAGGTGAGGTGGGGTGATGCATAAAACAAGGGTTTGAAATTAGCTCAGCTACCGTTCCACAAGCCAAATATGTAATAGACAAGACCTACTCCCTGCTCAGTGAACTGGACTCAACAGCCCCTATTCACCGCCCAAGAATATATCTGACTAGTAAGAGTCTTAAAACCTATGTATTGATCTCTCTCTGGAAGGGAATCAAGAGGGTGTAAAGCGGCATAAACACAGCAGTGAAAAGCAGCTAAACCCCATTATAAAAATAGATTACTTTAAAAAAAAACCCCCCATAAAACAAAGACAGTGAAAGAGAGAGAAATGCTTACAAAATCCGCTCAGGGGCTCTGATGCAACCTGGATTGACCATATCTAGACCCACAGCTGGATGAGACATAAGGCTGGACACTCTTGGGGCTGAGAGGATTGGTGAGCTTGGGTGAGCAAACGCAGACCCTTTAAAGTCATACTGCGTGGGACCCATGCCGTGGGTCCCAAATCTCCAGGTTCCAGGGCATCTTCCTACATCGAAAACATGCGTGGGAAACCCAGAAGATGGTACACCGTGTGATCGGGAAAGGTTTCTCAAACGCACCTCATTCCTCCTCTCCTTGTGCTCGGGTTCGCCATTCCAGCCGCTCTACTAACAATCTCCCTACTTGGAGAATCAGCACCTTTAACCTCCTGTTTCGGACAGGTCGCAATTTGGCCTGAGGATGAACGGGAAGAGGGGGAACCAATGAGAGACTAGCTCTAGGTGTTGGGACGGGCACAGGTCACTCTATTTTCCCATCAGGAAGAAGAATGAACCACAGGCTCAGCCTGCCCCCCGGAACCAGAATAGGGCCTGAAGCAATCCTGCGCTCTGGCGGCCAGCTCCCAAAAAAGCGAGTTGCCAAATGGAGCTCAGGGGCACTGCAACCCACAAACCTGCAGACTTATAAATGATAACTCTCGTCCACAAATATATTGAGGGAAGGCAACGAGGAGGATTTGAAAGCAAGGCAGAATTGCAGGAAACAGGTTTCAGGAGGCAGACTCGACTCGCCTTGAAAGCACAGGAAAAGCGGCAAAGCGTTGACAACGATGCCCTTGGCCAAAAAGGGCGTATGCGTTTTTTCCTGAATATATTCAGGAAAAAACGCATACGCCCTTTTTGGCCAACCAGGCAAGCCGGAAAGGCAAATCAGCGCTACAGAGAAGTCTCGCTTGCCATCGGTCAAAAGGGCCATGCTGAAAAAAGTGTAAAAACCAGAAATGCAGGACAGGCCATGGAGACATGGGAGCCTTGCTACGCTGATGGGCGGGCTGTAAATTGCCAGCAGCCACTCTGGAGAAGTGTACGGTGTGTCCTGAAACATGTAATAAGCACAGCTTAGAGAGCATAGGGCACTTCCACTCATGGGCGTATACATCGGGAAACCTAAAAATCAACAAGACACAGGCACCCCAAAGTTTAGGGCTGCTCTGTTTCCAAGAACCTCCACTTCGGTACACCTTCAATAGCCCAGGAAAGCGAAAAATGGATAAAGAAGTTGTGGTACTTAGGCACAATGGAATATCACTCAGCCATGAAATCAATGTCATAAGGCTAGTAGCAGCAGGATGAGTGGATTTAGGTACGATGACCCTCAGTGAAATAAGTCACAGAGAAAAAGACACTTATCCTAAGACATCACTTATAGAGGGAATGTCAAAATCGCTACACTTGAACTGAATTACAAAACAGAACAGAGTCACACATTTAGAAAACACACTATGGCTGCTTAACGGGAAAGGTGAGGTGGGGTGATGCATAAAACAAGGGTTTGAAATTAGCTCAGCTACCGTTCCACAAGCCAAATATGTAATAGACAAGACCTACTCCCTGCTCAGTGAACTGGACTCAACAGCCCCTATTCACCGCCCAAGAATATATCTGACTAGTAAGAGTCTTAAAACCTATGTATTGATCTCTCTCTGGAAGGGAATCAAGAGGGTGTAAAGCGGCATAAACACAGCAGTGAAAAGCAGCTAAACCCCATTATAAAAATAGATTACTTTAAAAAAAAAAAACCCCATGAAACAAAGACAGTGAAAGAGAGAGAAATGCTTACAAAATCCGCTCAGGGGCTCTGATGCAACCTGGATTGACCATATCTAGACCCACAGCTGGATGAGACATAAGGCTGGACACTCTTGGGGCTGAGAGGATTGGTGAGCTTGGGTGAGCAAACGCAGACCCTTTAAAGTCATACTGCGTGGGACCCATGCCGTGGGTCCCAAATCTCCAGGTTCCAGGGCATCTTCCTACATCGAAAACATGCGTGGGAAACCCAGAAGATGGTACACCGTGTGATCGGGAAAGGTTTCTCAAACGCACCTCATTCCTCCTCTCCTTGTGCTCGGGTTCGCCATTCCAGCCGCTCTACTAACAATCTCCCTACTTGGAGAATCAGCACCTTTAACCTCCTGTTTCGGACAGGTCGCAATTTGGCCTGAGGATGAACGGGAAGAGGGGGAACCAATGAGAGACTAGCTCTAGGTGTTGGGACGGGCACAGGTCACTCTATTTTCCCATCAGGAAGAAGAATGAACCACAGGCTCAGCCTGCCCCCCGGAACCAGAATAGGGCCTGAAGCAATCCTGCGCTCTGGCGGCCAGCTCCCAAAAAAGCGAGTTGCCAAATGGAGCTCAGGGGCACTGCAACCCACAAACCTGCAGACTTATAAATGATAACTCTCGTCCACAAATATATTGAGGGAAGGCAACGAGGAGGATTTGAAAGCAAGGCAGAATTGCAGGAAACAGGTTTCAGGAGGCAGACTCGACTCGCCTTGAAAGCACAGGAAAAGCGGCAAAGCGTTGACAACGATGCCCTTGGCCAAAAAGGGCGTATGCGTTTTTTCCTGAATATATTCAGGAAAAAACGCATACGCCCTTTTTGGCCAACCAGGCAAGCCGGAAAGGCAAATCAGCGCTACAGAGAAGTCTCGCTTGCCATCGGTCAAAAGGGCCATGCTGAAAAAAGTGTAAAAACCAGAAATGCAGGACAGGCCATGGAGACATGGGAGCCTTGCTACGCTGATGGGCGGGCTGTAAATTGCCAGCAGCCACTCTGGAGAAGTGTACGGTGTGTCCTGAAACATGTAATAAGCACAGCTTAGAGAGCATAGGGCACTTCCACTCATGGGCGTATACATCGGGAAACCTAAAAATCAACAAGACACAGGCACCCCAAAGTTTAGGGCTGCTCTGTTTCCAAGAACCTCCACTTCGCTACACCTTCAATAGCCCAGGAAAGCGAAAAATGGATAAAGAAGTTGTGGTACTTAGGCACAATGGAATATCACTCAGCCATGAAATCAATGTCATAAGGCTAGTAGCAGCAGGATGAGTGGATTTAGGTACGATGACCCTCAGTGAAATAAGTCACAGAGAAAAAGACACTTATCCTAAGACATCACTTATAGAGGGAATGTCAAAATCGCTACACTTGAACTGAATTACAAAACAGAACAGAGTCACACATTTAGAAAACACACTATGGCTGCTTAACGGGAAAGGTGAGGTGGGGTGATGCATAAAACAAGGGTTTGAAATTAGCTCAGCTACCGTTCCACAAGCCAAATATGTAATAGACAAGACCTACTCCCTGCTCAGTGAACTGGACTCAACAGCCCCTATTCACCGCCCAAGAATATATCTGACTAGTAAGAGTCTTAAAACCTATGTATTGATCTCTCTCTGGAAGGGAATCAAGAGGGTGTAAAGCGGCATAAACACAGCAGTGAAAAGCAGCTAAACCCCCATTATAAAAATAGATTACTTTAAAAAAAAAAAACCCCATGAAACAAAGACAGTGAAAGAGAGAGAAATGCTTACAAAATCCGCTCAGGGGCTCTGATGCAACCTGGATTGACCATATCTAGACCCACAGCTGGATGAGACATAAGGCTGGACACTCTTGGGGCTGAGAGGATTGGTGAGCTTGGGTGAGCAAACGCAGACCCTTTAAAGTCATACTGCGTGGGACCCATGCCGTGGGTCCCAAATCTCCAGGTTCCAGGGCATCTTCCTACATCGAAAACATGCGTGGGAAACCCAGAAGATGGTACACCGTGTGATCGGGAAAGGTTTCTCAAACGCACCTCATTCCTCCTCTCCTTGTGCTCGGGTTCGCCATTCCAGCCGCTCTACTAACAATCTCCCTACTTGGAGAATCAGCACCTTTAACCTCCTGTTTCGGACAGGTCGCAATTTGGCCTGAGGATGAACGGGAAGAGGGGGAACCAATGAGAGACTAGCTCTAGGTGTTGGGACGGGCACAGGTCACTCTATTTTCCCATCAGGAAGAAGAATGAACCACAGGCTCAGCCTGCCCCCCGGAACCAGAATAGGGCCTGAAGCAATCCTGCGCTCTGGCGGCCAGCTCCCAAAAAAGCGAGTTGCCAAATGGAGCTCAGGGGCACTGCAACCCACAAACCTGCAGACTTATAAATGATAACTCTCGTCCACAAATATATTGAGGGAAGGCAACGAGGAGGATTTGAAAGCAAGGCAGAATTGCAGGAAACAGGTTTCAGGAGGCAGACTCGACTCGCCTTGAAAGCACAGGAAAAGCGGCAAAGCGTTGACAACGATGCCCTTGGCCAAAAAGGGCGTATGCGTTTTTTCCTGAATATATTCAGGAAAAAACGCATACGCCCTTTTTGGCCAACCAGGCAAGCCGGAAAGGCAAATCAGCGCTACAGAGAAGTCTCGCTTGCCATCGGTCAAAAGGGCCATGCTGAAAAAAGTGTAAAAACCAGAAATGCAGGACAGGCCATGGAGACATGGGAGCCTTGCTACGCTGATGGGCGGGCTGTAAATTGCCAGCAGCCACTCTGGAGAAGTGTACGGTGTGTCCTGAAACATGTAATAAGCACAGCTTAGAGAGCATAGGGCACTTCCACTCATGGGCGTATACATCGGGAAACCTAAAAATCAACAAGACACAGGCACCCCAAAGTTTAGGGCTGCTCTGTTTCCAAGAACCTCCACTTCGCTACACCTTCAATAGCCCAGGAAAGCGAAAAATGGATAAAGAAGTTGTGGTACTTAGGCACAATGGAATATCACTCAGCCATGAAATCAATGTCATAAGGCTAGTAGCAGCAGGATGAGTGGATTTAGGTACGATGACCCTCAGTGAAATAAGTCACAGAGAAAAAGACACTTATCCTAAGACATCACTTATAGAGGGAATGTCAAAATCGCTACACTTGAACTGAATTACAAAACAGAACAGAGTCACACATTTAGAAAACACACTATGGCTGCTTAACGGGAAAGGTGAGGTGGGGTGATGCATAAAACAAGGGTTTGAAATTAGCTCAGCTACCGTTCCACAAGCCAAATATGTAATAGACAAGACCTACTCCCTGCTCAGTGAACTGGACTCAACAGCCCCTATTCACCGCCCAAGAATATATCTGACTAGTAAGAGTCTTAAAACCTATGTATTGATCTCTCTCTGGAAGGGAATCAAGAGGGTGTAAAGCGGCATAAACACAGCAGTGAAAAGCAGCTAAACCCCATTATAAAAATAGATTACTTTAAAAAAAAAAAAACCCCATGAAACAAAGACAGTGAAAGAGAGAGAAATGCTTACAAAATCCGCTCAGGGGCTCTGATGCAACCTGGATTGACCATATCTAGACCCACAGCTGGATGAGACATAAGGCTGGACACTCTTGGGGCTGAGAGGATTGGTGAGCTTGGGTGAGCAAACGCAGACCCTTTAAAGTCATACTGCGTGGGACCCATGCCGTGGGTCCCAAATCTCCAGGTTCCAGGGCATCTTCCTACATCGAAAACATGCGTGGGAAACCCAGAAGATGGTACACCGTGTGATCGGGAAAGGTTTCTCAAACGCACCTCATTCCTCCTCTCCTTGTGCTCGGGTTCGCCATTCCAGCCGCTCTACTAACAATCTCCCTACTTGGAGAATCAGCACCTTTAACCTCCTGTTTCGGACAGGTCGCAATTTGGCCTGAGGATGAACGGGAAGAGGGGGAACCAATGAGAGACTAGCTCTAGGTGTTGGGACGGGCACAGGTCACTCTATTTTCCCATCAGGAAGAAGAATGAACCACAGGCTCAGCCTGCCCCCCGGAACCAGAATAGGGCCTGAAGCAATCCTGCGCTCTGGCGGCCAGCTCCCAAAAAAGCGAGTTGCCAAATGGAGCTCAGGGGCACTGCAACCCACAAACCTGCAGACTTATAAATGATAACTCTCGTCCACAAATATATTGAGGGAAGGCAACGAGGAGGATTTGAAAGCAAGGCAGAATTGCAGGAAACAGGTTTCAGGAGGCAGACTCGACTCGCCTTGAAAGCACAGGAAAAGCGGCAAAGCGTTGACAACGATGCCCTTGGCCAAAAAGGGCGTATGCGTTTTTTCCTGAATATATTCAGGAAAAAACGCATACGCCCTTTTTGGCCAACCAGGCAAGCCGGAAAGGCAAATCAGCGCTACAGAGAAGTCTCGCTTGCCATCGGTCAAAAGGGCCATGCTGAAAAAAGTGTAAAAACCAGAAATGCAGGACAGGCCATGGAGACATGGGAGCCTTGCTACGCTGATGGGCGGGCTGTAAATTGCCAGCAGCCACTCTGGAGAAGTGTACGGTGTGTCCTGAAACATGTAATAAGCACAGCTTAGAGAGCATAGGGCACTTCCACTCATGGGCGTATACATCGGGAAACCTAAAAATCAACAAGACACAGGCACCCCAAAGTTTAGGGCTGCTCTGTTTCCAAGAACCTCCACTTCGCTACACCTTCAATAGCCCAGGAAAGCGAAAAATGGATAAAGAAGTTGTGGTACTTAGGCACAATGGAATATCACTCAGCCATGAAATCAATGTCATAAGGCTAGTAGCAGCAGGATGAGTGGATTTAGGTACGATGACCCTCAGTGAAATAAGTCACAGAGAAAAAGACACTTATCCTAAGACATCACTTATAGAGGGAATGTCAAAATCGCTACACTTGAACTGAATTACAAAACAGAACAGAGTCACACATTTAGAAAACACACTATGGCTGCTTAACGGGAAAGGTGAGGTGGGGTGATGCATAAAACAAGGGTTTGAAATTAGCTCAGCTACCGTTCCACAAGCCAAATATGTAATAGACAAGACCTACTCCCTGCTCAGTGAACTGGACTCAACAGCCCCTATTCACCGCCCAAGAATATATCTGACTAGTAAGAGTCTTAAAACCTATGTATTGATCTCTCTCTGGAAGGGAATCAAGAGGGTGTAAAGCGGCATAAACACAGCAGTGAAAAGCAGCTAAACCCCATTATAAAAATAGATTACTTTAAAAAAAAAAAAACCCCATGAAACAAAGACAGTGAAAGAGAGAGAAATGCTTACAAAATCCGCTCAGGGGCTCTGATGCAACCTGGATTGACCATATCTAGACCCACAGCTGGATGAGACATAAGGCTGGACACTCTTGGGGCTGAGAGGATTGGTGAGCTTGGGTGAGCAAACGCAGACCCTTTAAAGTCATACTGCGTGGGACCCATGCCGTGGGTCCCAAATCTCCAGGTTCCAGGGCATCTTCCTACATCGAAAACATGCGTGGGAAACCCAGAAGATGGTACACCGTGTGATCGGGAAAGGTTTCTCAAACGCACCTCATTCCTCCTCTCCTTGTGCTCGGGTTCGCCATTCCAGCCGCTCTACTAACAATCTCCCTACTTGGAGAATCAGCACCTTTAACCTCCTGTTTCGGACAGGTCGCAATTTGGCCTGAGGATGAACGGGAAGAGGGGGAACCAATGAGAGACTAGCTCTAGGTGTTGGGACGGGCACAGGTCACTCTATTTTCCCATCAGGAAGAAGAATGAACCACAGGCTCAGCCTGCCCCCCGGAACCAGAATAGGGCCTGAAGCAATCCTGCGCTCTGGCGGCCAGCTCCCAAAAAAGCGAGTTGCCAAATGGAGCTCAGGGGCACTGCAACCCACAAACCTGCAGACTTATAAATGATAACTCTCGTCCACAAATATATTGAGGGAAGGCAACGAGGAGGATTTGAAAGCAAGGCAGAATTGCAGGAAACAGGTTTCAGGAGGCAGACTCGACTCGCCTTGAAAGCACAGGAAAAGCGGCAAAGCGTTGACAACGATGCCCTTGGCCAAAAAGGGCGTATGCGTTTTTTCCTGAATATATTCAGGAAAAAACGCATACGCCCTTTTTGGCCAACCAGGCAAGCCGGAAAGGCAAATCAGCGCTACAGAGAAGTCTCGCTTGCCATCGGTCAAAAGGGCCATGCTGAAAAAAGTGTAAAAACCAGAAATGCAGGACAGGCCATGGAGACATGGGAGCCTTGCTACGCTGATGGGCGGGCTGTAAATTGCCAGCAGCCACTCTGGAGAAGTGTACGGTGTGTCCTGAAACATGTAATAAGCACAGCTTAGAGAGCATAGGGCACTTCCACTCATGGGCGTATACATCGGGAAACCTAAAAATCAACAAGACACAGGCACCCCAAAGTTTAGGGCTGCTCTGTTTCCAAGAACCTCCACTTCGCTACACCTTCAATAGCCCAGGAAAGCGAAAAATGGATAAAGAAGTTGTGGTACTTAGGCACAATGGAATATCACTCAGCCATGAAATCAATGTCATAAGGCTAGTAGCAGCAGGATGAGTGGATTTAGGTACGATGACCCTCAGTGAAATAAGTCACAGAGAAAAAGACACTTATCCTAAGACATCACTTATAGAGGGAATGTCAAAATCGCTACACTTGAACTGAATTACAAAACAGAACAGAGTCACACATTTAGAAAACACACTATGGCTGCTTAACGGGAAAGGTGAGGTGGGGTGATGCATAAAACAAGGGTTTGAAATTAGCTCAGCTACCGTTCCACAAGCCAAATATGTAATAGACAAGACCTACTCCCTGCTCAGTGAACTGGACTCAACAGCCCCTATTCACCGCCCAAGAATATATCTGACTAGTAAGAGTCTTAAAACCTATGTATTGATCTCTCTCTGGAAGGGAATCAAGAGGGTGTAAAGCGGCATAAACACAGCAGTGAAAAGCAGCTAAACCCCATTATAAAAATAGATTACTTTAAAAAAAAAAAAACCCCATGAAACAAAGACAGTGAAAGAGAGAGAAATGCTTACAAAATCCGCTCAGGGGCTCTGATGCAACCTGGATTGACCATATCTAGACCCACAGCTGGATGAGACATAAGGCTGGACACTCTTGGGGCTGAGAGGATTGGTGAGCTTGGGTGAGCAAACGCAGACCCTTTAAAGTCATACTGCGTGGGACCCATGCCGTGGGTCCCAAATCTCCAGGTTCCAGGGCATCTTCCTACATCGAAAACATGCGTGGGAAACCCAGAAGATGGTACACCGTGTGATCGGGAAAGGTTTCTCAAACGCACCTCATTCCTCCTCTCCTTGTGCTCGGGTTCGCCATTCCAGCCGCTCTACTAACAATCTCCCTACTTGGAGAATCAGCACCTTTAACCTCCTGTTTCGGACAGGTCGCAATTTGGCCTGAGGATGAACGGGAAGAGGGGGAACCAATGAGAGACTAGCTCTAGGTGTTGGGACGGGCACAGGTCACTCTATTTTCCCATCAGGAAGAAGAATGAACCACAGGCTCAGCCTGCCCCCCGGAACCAGAATAGGGCCTGAAGCAATCCTGCGCTCTGGCGGCCAGCTCCCAAAAAAGCGAGTTGCCAAATGGAGCTCAGGGGCACTGCAACCCACAAACCTGCAGACTTATAAATGATAACTCTCGTCCACAAATATATTGAGGGAAGGCAACGAGGAGGATTTGAAAGCAAGGCAGAATTGCAGGAAACAGGTTTCAGGAGGCAGACTCGACTCGCCTTGAAAGCACAGGAAAAGCGGCAAAGCGTTGACAACGATGCCCTTGGCCAAAAAGGGCGTATGCGTTTTTTCCTGAATATATTCAGGAAAAAACGCATACGCCCTTTTTGGCCAACCAGGCAAGCCGGAAAGGCAAATCAGCGCTACAGAGAAGTCTCGCTTGCCATCGGTCAAAAGGGCCATGCTGAAAAAAGTGTAAAAACCAGAAATGCAGGACAGGCCATGGAGACATGGGAGCCTTGCTACGCTGATGGGCGGGCTGTAAATTGCCAGCAGCCACTCTGGAGAAGTGTACGGTGTGTCCTGAAACATGTAATAAGCACAGCTTAGAGAGCATAGGGCACTTCCACTCATGGGCGTATACATCGGGAAACCTAAAAATCAACAAGACACAGGCACCCCAAAGTTTAGGGCTGCTCTGTTTCCAAGAACCTCCACTTCGCTACACCTTCAATAGCCCAGGAAAGCGAAAAATGGATAAAGAAGTTGTGGTACTTAGGCACAATGGAATATCACTCAGCCATGAAATCAATGTCATAAGGCTAGTAGCAGCAGGATGAGTGGATTTAGGTACGATGACCCTCAGTGAAATAAGTCACAGAGAAAAAGACACTTATCCTAAGACATCACTTATAGAGGGAATGTCAAAATCGCTACACTTGAACTGAATTACAAAACAGAACAGAGTCACACATTTAGAAAACACACTATGGCTGCTTAACGGGAAAGGTGAGGTGGGGTGATGCATAAAACAAGGGTTTGAAATTAGCTCAGCTACCGTTCCACAAGCCAAATATGTAATAGACAAGACCTACTCCCTGCTCAGTGAACTGGACTCAACAGCCCCTATTCACCGCCCAAGAATATATCTGACTAGTAAGAGTCTTAAAACCTATGTATTGATCTCTCTCTGGAAGGGAATCAAGAGGGTGTAAAGCGGCATAAACACAGCAGTGAAAAGCAGCTAAACCCCATTATAAAAATAGATTACTTTAAAAAAAAAACCCCCATAAAACAAAGACAGTGAAAGAGAGAGAAATGCTTACAAAATCCGCTCAGGGGCTCTGATGCAACCTGGATTGACCATATCTAGACCCACAGCTGGATGAGACATAAGGCTGGACACTCTTGGGGCTGAGAGGATTGGTGAGCTTGGGTGAGCAAACGCAGACCCTTTAAAGTCATACTGCGTGGGACCCATGCCGTGGGTCCCAAATCTCCAGGTTCCAGGGCATCTTCCTACATCGAAAACATGCGTGGGAAACCCAGAAGATGGTACACCGTGTGATCGGGAAAGGTTTCTCAAACGCACCTCATTCCTCCTCTCCTTGTGCTCGGGTTCGCCATTCCAGCCGCTCTACTAACAATCTCCCTACTTGGAGAATCAGCACCTTTAACCTCCTGTTTCGGACAGGTCGCAATTTGGCCTGAGGATGAACGGGAAGAGGGGGAACCAATGAGAGACTAGCTCTAGGTGTTGGGACGGGCACAGGTCACTCTATTTTCCCATCAGGAAGAAGAATGAACCACAGGCTCAGCCTGCCCCCCGGAACCAGAATAGGGCCTGAAGCAATCCTGCGCTCTGGCGGCCAGCTCCCAAAAAAGCGAGTTGCCAAATGGAGCTCAGGGGCACTGCAACCCACAAACCTGCAGACTTATAAATGATAACTCTCGTCCACAAATATATTGAGGGAAGGCAACGAGGAGGATTTGAAAGCAAGGCAGAATTGCAGGAAACAGGTTTCAGGAGGCAGACTCGACTCGCCTTGAAAGCACAGGAAAAGCGGCAAAGCGTTGACAACGATGCCCTTGGCCAAAAAGGGCGTATGCGTTTTTTCCTGAATATATTCAGGAAAAAACGCATACGCCCTTTTTGGCCAACCAGGCAAGCCGGAAAGGCAAATCAGCGCTACAGAGAAGTCTCGCTTGCCATCGGTCAAAAGGGCCATGCTGAAAAAAGTGTAAAAACCAGAAATGCAGGACAGGCCATGGAGACATGGGAGCCTTGCTACGCTGATGGGCGGGCTGTAAATTGCCAGCAGCCACTCTGGAGAAGTGTACGGTGTGTCCTGAAACATGTAATAAGCACAGCTTAGAGAGCATAGGGCACTTCCACTCATGGGCGTATACATCGGGAAACCTAAAAATCAACAAGACACAGGCACCCCAAAGTTTAGGGCTGCTCTGTTTCCAAGAACCTCCACTTCGCTACACCTTCAATAGCCCAGGAAAGCGAAAAATGGATAAAGAAGTTGTGGTACTTAGGCACAATGGAATATCACTCAGCCATGAAATCAATGTCATAAGGCTAGTAGCAGCAGGATGAGTGGATTTAGGTACGATGACCCTCAGTGAAATAAGTCACAGAGAAAAAGACACTTATCCTAAGACATCACTTATAGAGGGAATGTCAAAATCGCTACACTTGAACTGAATTACAAAACAGAACAGAGTCACACATTTAGAAAACACACTATGGCTGCTTAACGGGAAAGGTGAGGTGGGGTGATGCATAAAACAAGGGTTTGAAATTAGCTCAGCTACCGTTCCACAAGCCAAATATGTAATAGACAAGACCTACTCCCTGCTCAGTGAACTGGACTCAACAGCCCCTATTCACCGCCCAAGAATATATCTGACTAGTAAGAGTCTTAAAACCTATGTATTGATCTCTCTCTGGAAGGGAATCAAGAGGGTGTAAAGCGGCATAAACACAGCAGTGAAAAGCAGCTAAACCCCATTATAAAAATAGATTACTTTAAAAAAAAAACCCCCATAAAACAAAGACAGTGAAAGAGAGAGAAATGCTTACAAAATCCGCTCAGGGGCTCTGATGCAACCTGGATTGACCATATCTAGACCCACAGCTGGATGAGACATAAGGCTGGACACTCTTGGGGCTGAGAGGATTGGTGAGCTTGGGTGAGCAAACGCAGACCCTTTAAAGTCATACTGCGTGGGACCCATGCCGTGGGTCCCAAATCTCCAGGTTCCAGGGCATCTTCCTACATCGAAAACATGCGTGGGAAACCCAGAAGATGGTACACCGTGTGATCGGGAAAGGTTTCTCAAACGCACCTCATTCCTCCTCTCCTTGTGCTCGGGTTCGCCATTCCAGCCGCTCTACTAACAATCTCCCCTACTTGGAGAATCAGCACCTTTAACCTCCTGTTTCGGACAGGTCGCAATTTGGCCTGAGGATGAACGGGAAGAGGGGGAACCAATGAGAGACTAGCTCTAGGTGTTGGGACGGGCACAGGTCACTCTATTTTCCCATCAGGAAGAAGAATGAACCACAGGCTCAGCCTGCCCCCCGGAACCAGAATAGGGCCTGAAGCAATCCTGCGCTCTGGCGGCCAGCTCCCAAAAAAGCGAGTTGCCAAATGGAGCTCAGGGGCACTGCAACCCACAAACCTGCAGACTTATAAATGATAACTCTCGTCCACAAATATATTGAGGGAAGGCAACGAGGAGGATTTGAAAGCAAGGCAGAATTGCAGGAAACAGGTTTCAGGAGGCAGACTCGACTCGCCTTGAAAGCACAGGAAAAGCGGCAAAGCGTTGACAACGATGCCCTTGGCCAAAAAGGGCGTATGCGTTTTTTCCTGAATATATTCAGGAAAAAACGCATACGCCCTTTTTGGCCAACCAGGCAAGCCGGAAAGGCAAATCAGCGCTACAGAGAAGTCTCGCTTGCCATCGGTCAAAAGGGCCATGCTGAAAAAAGTGTAAAAACCAGAAATGCAGGACAGGCCATGGAGACATGGGAGCCTTGCTACGCTGATGGGCGGGCTGTAAATTGCCAGCAGCCACTCTGGAGAAGTGTACGGTGTGTCCTGAAACATGTAATAAGCACAGCTTAGAGAGCATAGGGCACTTCCACTCATGGGCGTATACATCGGGAAACCTAAAAATCAACAAGACACAGGCACCCCAAAGTTTAGGGCTGCTCTGTTTCCAAGAACCTCCACTTCGGTACACCTTCAATAGCCAGGAAAGCGAAAAATGGATAAAGAAGTTGTGGTACTTAGGCACAATGGAATATCACTCAGCCATGAAATCAATGTCATAAGGCTAGTAGCAGCAGGATGAGTGGATTTAGGTACGATGACCCTCAGTGAAATAAGTCACAGAGAAAAAGACACTTATCCTAAGACATCACTTATAGAGGGAATGTCAAAATCGCTACACTTGAACTGAATTACAAAACAGAACAGAGTCACACATTTAGAAAACACACTATGGCTGCTTAACGGGAAAGGTGAGGTGGGGTGATGCATAAAACAAGGGTTTGAAATTAGCTCAGCTACCGTTCCACAAGCCAAATATGTAATAGACAAGACCTACTCCCTGCTCAGTGAACTGGACTCAACAGCCCCTATTCACCGCCCAAGAATATATCTGACTAGTAAGAGTCTTAAAACCTATGTATTGATCTCTCTCTGGAAGGGAATCAAGAGGGTGTAAAGCGGCATAAACACAGCAGTGAAAAGCAGCTAAACCCCATTATAAAAATAGATTACTTTAAAAAAAAAAAAACCCCATGAAACAAAGACAGTGAAAGAGAGAGAAATGCTTACAAAATCCGCTCAGGGGCTCTGATGCAACCTGGATTGACCATATCTAGACCCACAGCTGGATGAGACATAAGGCTGGACACTCTTGGGGCTGAGAGGATTGGTGAGCTTGGGTGAGCAAACGCAGACCCTTTAAAGTCATACTGCGTGGGACCCATGCCGTGGGTCCCAAATCTCCAGGTTCCAGGGCATCTTCCTACATCGAAAACATGCGTGGGAAACCCAGAAGATGGTACACCGTGTGATCGGGAAAGGTTTCTCAAACGCACCTCATTCCTCCTCTCCTTGTGCTCGGGTTCGCCATTCCAGCCGCTCTACTAACAATCTCCCTACTTGGAGAATCAGCACCTTTAACCTCCTGTTTCGGACAGGTCGCAATTTGGCCTGAGGATGAACGGGAAGAGGGGGAACCAATGAGAGACTAGCTCTAGGTGTTGGGACGGGCACAGGTCACTCTATTTTCCCATCAGGAAGAAGAATGAACCACAGGCTCAGCCTGCCCCCCGGAACCAGAATAGGGCCTGAAGCAATCCTGCGCTCTGGCGGCCAGCTCCCAAAAAAGCGAGTTGCCAAATGGAGCTCAGGGGCACTGCAACCCACAAACCTGCAGACTTATAAATGATAACTCTCGTCCACAAATATATTGAGGGAAGGCAACGAGGAGGATTTGAAAGCAAGGCAGAATTGCAGGAAACAGGTTTCAGGAGGCAGACTCGACTCGCCTTGAAAGCACAGGAAAAGCGGCAAAGCGTTGACAACGATGCCCTTGGCCAAAAAGGGCGTATGCGTTTTTTCCTGAATATATTCAGGAAAAAACGCATACGCCCTTTTTGGCCAACCAGGCAAGCCGGAAAGGCAAATCAGCGCTACAGAGAAGTCTCGCTTGCCATCGGTCAAAAGGGCCATGCTGAAAAAAGTGTAAAAACCAGAAATGCAGGACAGGCCATGGAGACATGGGAGCCTTGCTACGCTGATGGGCGGGCTGTAAATTGCCAGCAGCCACTCTGGAGAAGTGTACGGTGTGTCCTGAAACATGTAATAAGCACAGCTTAGAGAGCATAGGGCACTTCCACTCATGGGCGTATACATCGGGAAACCTAAAAATCAACAAGACACAGGCACCCCAAAGTTTAGGGCTGCTCTGTTTCCAAGAACCTCCACTTCGGTACACCTTCAATAGCCCAGGAAAGCGAAAAATGGATAAAGAAGTTGTGGTACTTAGGCACAATGGAATATCACTCAGCCATGAAATCAATGTCATAAGGCTAGTAGCAGCAGGATGAGTGGATTTAGGTACGATGACCCTCAGTGAAATAAGTCACAGAGAAAAAGACACTTATCCTAAGACATCACTTATAGAGGGAATGTCAAAATCGCTACACTTGAACTGAATTACAAAACAGAACAGAGTCACACATTTAGAAAACACACTATGGCTGCTTAACGGGAAAGGTGAGGTGGGGTGATGCATAAAACAAGGGTTTGAAATTAGCTCAGCTACCGTTCCACAAGCCAAATATGTAATAGACAAGACCTACTCCCTGCTCAGTGAACTGGACTCAACAGCCCCTATTCACCGCCCAAGAATATATCTGACTAGTAAGAGTCTTAAAACCTATGTATTGATCTCTCTCTGGAAGGGAATCAAGAGGGTGTAAAGCGGCATAAACACAGCAGTGAAAAGCAGCTAAACCCCATTATAAAAATAGATTACTTTAAAAAAAAAAAAACCCCATGAAACAAAGACAGTGAAAGAGAGAGAAATGCTTACAAAATCCGCTCAGGGGCTCTGATGCAACCTGGATTGACCATATCTAGACCCACAGCTGGATGAGACATAAGGCTGGACACTCTTGGGGCTGAGAGGATTGGTGAGCTTGGGTGAGCAAACGCAGACCCTTTAAAGTCATACTGCGTGGGACCCATGCCGTGGGTCCCAAATCTCCAGGTTCCAGGGCATCTTCCTACATCGAAAACATGCGTGGGAAACCCAGAAGATGGTACACCGTGTGATCGGGAAAGGTTTCTCAAACGCACCTCATTCCTCCTCTCCTTGTGCTCGGGTTCGCCATTCCAGCCGCTCTACTAACAATCTCCCTACTTGGAGAATCAGCACCTTTAACCTCCTGTTTCGGACAGGTCGCAATTTGGCCTGAGGATGAACGGGAAGAGGGGGAACCAATGAGAGACTAGCTCTAGGTGTTGGGACGGGCACAGGTCACTCTATTTTCCCATCAGGAAGAAGAATGAACCACAGGCTCAGCCTGCCCCCCGGAACCAGAATAGGGCCTGAAGCAATCCTGCGCTCTGGCGGCCAGCTCCCAAAAAAGCGAGTTGCCAAATGGAGCTCAGGGGCACTGCAACCCACAAACCTGCAGACTTATAAATGATAACTCTCGTCCACAAATATATTGAGGGAAGGCAACGAGGAGGATTTGAAAGCAAGGCAGAATTGCAGGAAACAGGTTTCAGGAGGCAGACTCGACTCGCCTTGAAAGCACAGGAAAAGCGGCAAAGCGTTGACAACGATGCCCTTGGCCAAAAAGGGCGTATGCGTTTTTTCCTGAATATATTCAGGAAAAAACGCATACGCCCTTTTTGGCCAACCAGGCAAGCCGGAAAGGCAAATCAGCGCTACAGAGAAGTCTCGCTTGCCATCGGTCAAAAGGGCCATGCTGAAAAAAGTGTAAAAACCAGAAATGCAGGACAGGCCATGGAGACATGGGAGCCTTGCTACGCTGATGGGCGGGCTGTAAATTGCCAGCAGCCACTCTGGAGAAGTGTACGGTGTGTCCTGAAACATGTAATAAGCACAGCTTAGAGAGCATAGGGCACTTCCACTCATGGGCGTATACATCGGGAAACCTAAAAATCAACAAGACACAGGCACCCCAAAGTTTAGGGCTGCTCTGTTTCCAAGAACCTCCACTTCGGTACACCTTCAATAGCCCAGGAAAGCGAAAAATGGATAAAGAAGTTGTGGTACTTAGGCACAATGGAATATCACTCAGCCATGAAATCAATGTCATAAGGCTAGTAGCAGCAGGATGAGTGGATTTAGGTACGATGACCCTCAGTGAAATAAGTCACAGAGAAAAAGACACTTATCCTAAGACATCACTTATAGAGGGAATGTCAAAATCGCTACACTTGAACTGAATTACAAAACAGAACAGAGTCACACATTTAGAAAACACACTATGGCTGCTTAACGGGAAAGGTGAGGTGGGGTGATGCATAAAACAAGGGTTTGAAATTAGCTCAGCTACCGTTCCACAAGCCAAATATGTAATAGACAAGACCTACTCCCTGCTCAGTGAACTGGACTCAACAGCCCCTATTCACCGCCCAAGAATATATCTGACTAGTAAGAGTCTTAAAACCTATGTATTGATCTCTCTCTGGAAGGGAATCAAGAGGGTGTAAAGCGGCATAAACACAGCAGTGAAAAGCAGCTAAACCCCATTATAAAAATAGATTACTTTAAAAAAAAAAACCCCATAAAACAAAGACAGTGAAAGAGAGAGAAATGCTTACAAAATCCGCTCAGGGGCTCTGATGCAACCTGGATTGACCATATCTAGACCCACAGCTGGATGAGACATAAGGCTGGACACTCTTGGGGCTGAGAGGATTGGTGAGCTTGGGTGAGCAAACGCAGACCCTTTAAAGTCATACTGCGTGGGACCCATGCCGTGGGTCCCAAATCTCCAGGTTCCAGGGCATCTTCCTACATCGAAAACATGCGTGGGAAACCCAGAAGATGGTACACCGTGTGATCGGGAAAGGTTTCTCAAACGCACCTCATTCCTCCTCTCCTTGTGCTCGGGTTCGCCATTCCAGCCGCTCTACTAACAATCTCCCTACTTGGAGAATCAGCACCTTTAACCTCCTGTTTCGGACAGGTCGCAATTTGGCCTGAGGATGAACGGGAAGAGGGGGAACCAATGAGAGACTAGCTCTAGGTGTTGGGACGGGCACAGGTCACTCTATTTTCCCATCAGGAAGAAGAATGAACCACAGGCTCAGCCTGCCCCCCGGAACCAGAATAGGGCCTGAAGCAATCCTGCGCTCTGGCGGCCAGCTCCCAAAAAAGCGAGTTGCCAAATGGAGCTCAGGGGCACTGCAACCCACAAACCTGCAGACTTATAAATGATAACTCTCGTCCACAAATATATTGAGGGAAGGCAACGAGGAGGATTTGAAAGCAAGGCAGAATTGCAGGAAACAGGTTTCAGGAGGCAGACTCGACTCGCCTTGAAAGCACAGGAAAAGCGGCAAAGCGTTGACAACGATGCCCTTGGCCAAAAAGGGCGTATGCGTTTTTTCCTGAATATATTCAGGAAAAAACGCATACGCCCTTTTTGGCCAACCAGGCAAGCCGGAAAGGCAAATCAGCGCTACAGAGAAGTCTCGCTTGCCATCGGTCAAAAGGGCCATGCTGAAAAAAGTGTAAAAACCAGAAATGCAGGACAGGCCATGGAGACATGGGAGCCTTGCTACGCTGATGGGCGGGCTGTAAATTGCCAGCAGCCACTCTGGAGAAGTGTACGGTGTGTCCTGAAACATGTAATAAGCACAGCTTAGAGAGCATAGGGCACTTCCACTCATGGGCGTATACATCGGGAAACCTAAAAATCAACAAGACACAGGCACCCCAAAGTTTAGGGCTGCTCTGTTTCCAAGAACCTCCACTTCGCTACACCTTCAATAGCCCAGGAAAGCGAAAAATGGATAAAGAAGTTGTGGTACTTAGGCACAATGGAATATCACTCAGCCATGAAATCAATGTCATAAGGCTAGTAGCAGCAGGATGAGTGGATTTAGGTACGATGACCCTCAGTGAAATAAGTCACAGAGAAAAAGACACTTATCCTAAGACATCACTTATAGAGGGAATGTCAAAATCGCTACACTTGAACTGAATTACAAAACAGAACAGAGTCACACATTTAGAAAACACACTATGGCTGCTTAACGGGAAAGGTGAGGTGGGGTGATGCATAAAACAAGGGTTTGAAATTAGCTCAGCTACCGTTCCACAAGCCAAATATGTAATAGACAAGACCTACTCCCTGCTCAGTGAACTGGACTCAACAGCCCCTATTCACCGCCCAAGAATATATCTGACTAGTAAGAGTCTTAAAACCTATGTATTGATCTCTCTCTGGAAGGGAATCAAGAGGGTGTAAAGCGGCATAAACACAGCAGTGAAAAGCAGCTAAACCCCATTATAAAAATAGATTACTTTAAAAAAAAAAAAACCCCATGAAACAAAGACAGTGAAAGAGAGAGAAATGCTTACAAAATCCGCTCAGGGGCTCTGATGCAACCTGGATTGACCATATCTAGACCCACAGCTGGATGAGACATAAGGCTGGACACTCTTGGGGCTGAGAGGATTGGTGAGCTTGGGTGAGCAAACGCAGACCCTTTAAAGTCATACTGCGTGGGACCCATGCCGTGGGTCCCAAATCTCCAGGTTCCAGGGCATCTTCCTACATCGAAAACATGCGTGGGAAACCCAGAAGATGGTACACCGTGTGATCGGGAAAGGTTTCTCAAACGCACCTCATTCCTCCTCTCCTTGTGCTCGGGTTCGCCATTCCAGCCGCTCTACTAACAATCTCCCTACTTGGAGAATCAGCACCTTTAACCTCCTGTTTCGGACAGGTCGCAATTTGGCCTGAGGATGAACGGGAAGAGGGGGAACCAATGAGAGACTAGCTCTAGGTGTTGGGACAGGCACAGGTCACTCTATTTTCCCATCAGGAAGAAGAATGAACCACAGGCTCAGCCTGCCCCCCGGAACCAGAATAGGGCCTGAAGCAATCCTGCGCTCTGGCGGCCAGCTCCCAAAAAAGCGAGTTGCCAAATGGAGCTCAGGGGCACTGCAACTCACAAACCTGCAGACTTATAAATGATAACTCTCGTCCACAAATATATTGAGGGAAGGCAACGAGGAGGATTTGAAAGCAAGGCAGAATTGCAGGAAACAGGTTTCAGGAGGCAGACTCGACTCGCCTTGAAAGCACATGAAAAGCGGCAAAGCGTTGACAACGATGCCCTTGGCCAAAAAGGGCGTATGCGTTTTTTCCTGAATATATTCAGGAAAAAACGCATACGCCCTTTTTGGCCAACCAGGCAAGCCGGAAAGGCAAATCAGCGCTACAGAGAAGTCTCGCTTGCCATCGGTCAAAAGGGCCATGCTGAAAAAAGTGTAAAAACCAGAAATGCAGGACAGGCCATGGAGACATGGGAGCCTTGCTACGCTGATGGGCGGGCTGTAAATTGCCAGCAGCCACTCTGGAGAAGTGTACGGTGTGTCCTGAAACATGTAATAAGCACAGCTTAGAGAGCATAGGGCACTTCCACTCATGGGCGTATACATCGGGAAACCTAAAAATCAACAAGACACAGGCACCCCAAAGTTTAGGGCTGCTCTGTTTCCAAGAACCTCCACTTCGCTACACCTTCAATAGCCCAGGAAAGCGAAAAATGGATAAAGAAGTTGTGGTACTTAGGCACAATGGAATATCACTCAGCCATGAAATCAATGTCATAAGGCTAGTAGCAGCAGGATGAGTGGATTTAGGTACGATGACCCTCAGTGAAATAAGTCACAGAGAAAAAGACACTTATCCTAAGACATCACTTATAGAGGGAATGTCAAAATCGCTACACTTGAACTGAATTACAAAACAGAACAGAGTCACACATTTAGAAAACACACTATGGCTGCTTAACGGGAAAGGTGAGGTGGGGTGATGCATAAAACAAGGGTTTGAAATTAGCTCAGCTACCGTTCCACAAGCCAAATATGTAATAGACAAGACCTACTCCCTGCTCAGTGAACTGGACTCAACAGCCCCTATTCACCGCCCAAGAATATATCTGACTAGTAAGAGTCTTAAAACCTATGTATTGATCTCTCTCTGGAAGGGAATCAAGAGGGTGTAAAGCGGCATAAACACAGCAGTGAAAAGCAGCTAAACCCCATTATAAAAATAGATTACTTTAAAAAAAAAAAAAACCCATGAAACAAAGACAGTGAAAGAGAGAGAAATGCTTACAAAATCCGCTCAGGGGCTCTGATGCAACCTGGATTGACCATATCTAGACCCACAGCTGGATGAGACATAAGGCTGGACACTCTTGGGGCTGAGAGGATTGGTGAGCTTGGGTGAGCAAACGCAGACCCTTTAAAGTCATACTGCGTGGGACCCATGCCGTGGGTCCCAAATCTCCAGGTTCCAGGGCATCTTCCTACATCGAAAACATGCGTGGGAAACCCAGAAGATGGTACACCGTGTGATCGGGAAAGGTTTCTCAAACGCACCTCATTCCTCCTCTCCTTGTGCTCGGGTTCGCCATTCCAGCCGCTCTACTAACAATCTCCCTACTTGGAGAATCAGCACCTTTAACCTCCTGTTTCGGACAGGTCGCAATTTGGCCTGAGGATGAACGGGAAGAGGGGGAACCAATGAGAGACTAGCTCTAGGTGTTGGGACAGGCACAGGTCACTCTATTTTCCCATCAGGAAGAAGAATGAACCACAGGCTCAGCCTGCCCCCCGGAACCAGAATAGGGCCTGAAGCAATCCTGCGCTCTGGCGGCCAGCTCCCAAAAAAGCGAGTTGCCAAATGGAGCTCAGGGGCACTGCAACCCACAAACCTGCAGACTTATAAATGATAACTCTCGTCCACAAATATATTGAGGGAAGGCAACGAGGAGGATTTGAAAGCAAGGCAGAATTGCAGGAAACAGGTTTCAGGAGGCAGACTCGACTCGCCTTGAAAGCACAGGAAAAGCGGCAAAGCGTTGACAACGATGCCCTTGGCCAAAAAGGGCGTATGCGTTTTTTCCTGAATATATTCAGGAAAAAACGCATACGCCCTTTTTGGCCAACCAGGCAAGCCGGAAAGGCAAATCAGCGCTACAGAGAAGTCTCGCTTGCCATCGGTCAAAAGGGCCATGCTGAAAAAAGTGTAAAAACCAGAAATGCAGGACAGGCCATGGAGACATGGGAGCCTTGCTACGCTGATGGGCGGGCTGTAAATTGCCAGCAGCCACTCTGGAGAAGTGTACGGTGTGTCCTGAAACATGTAATAAGCACAGCTTAGAGAGCATAGGGCACTTCCACTCATGGGCGTATACATCGGGAAACCTAAAAATCAACAAGACACAGGCACCCCAAAGTTTAGGGCTGCTCTGTTTCCAAGAACCTCCACTTCGCTACACCTTCAATAGCCCAGGAAAGCGAAAAATGGATAAAGAAGTTGTGGTACTTAGGCACAATGGAATATCACTCAGCCATGAAATCAATGTCATAAGGCTAGTAGCAGCAGGATGAGTGGATTTAGGTACGATGACCCTCAGTGAAATAAGTCACAGAGAAAAAGACACTTATCCTAAGACATCACTTATAGAGGGAATGTCAAAATCGCTACACTTGAACTGAATTACAAAACAGAACAGAGTCACACATTTAGAAAACACACTATGGCTGCTTAACGGGAAAGGTGAGGTGGGGTGATGCATAAAACAAGGGTTTGAAATTAGCTCAGCTACCGTTCCACAAGCCAAATATGTAATAGACAAGACCTACTCCCTGCTCAGTGAACTGGACTCAACAGCCCCTATTCACCGCCCAAGAATATATCTGACTAGTAAGAGTCTTAAAACCTATGTATTGATCTCTCTCTGGAAGGGAATCAAGAGGGTGTAAAGCGGCATAAACACAGCAGTGAAAAGCAGCTAAACCCCATTATAAAAATAGATTACTTTAAAAAAAAAAAAACCCCATGAAACAAAGACAGTGAAAGAGAGAGAAATGCTTACAAAATCCGCTCAGGGGCTCTGATGCAACCTGGATTGACCATATCTAGACCCACAGCTGGATGAGACATAAGGCTGGACACTCTTGGGGCTGAGAGGATTGGTGAGCTTGGGTGAGCAAACGCAGACCCTTTAAAGTCATACTGCGTGGGACCCATGCCGTGGGTCCCAAATCTCCAGGTTCCAGGGCATCTTCCTACATCGAAAACATGCGTGGGAAACCCAGAAGATGGTACACCGTGTGATCGGGAAAGGTTTCTCAAACGCACCTCATTCCTCCTCTCCTTGTGCTCGGGTTCGCCATTCCAGCCGCTCTACTAACAATCTCCCTACTTGGAGAATCAGCACCTTTAACCTCCTGTTTCGGACAGGTCGCAATTTGGCCTGAGGATGAACGGGAAGAGGGGGAACCAATGAGAGACTAGCTCTAGGTGTTGGGACAGGCACAGGTCACTCTATTTTCCCATCAGGAAGAAGAATGAACCACAGGCTCAGCCTGCCCCCCGGAACCAGAATAGGGCCTGAAGCAATCCTGCGCTCTGGCGGCCAGCTCCCAAAAAAGCGAGTTGCCAAATGGAGCTCAGGGGCACTGCAACTCACAAACCTGCAGACTTATAAATGATAACTCTCGTCCACAAATATATTGAGGGAAGGCAACGAGGAGGATTTGAAAGCAAGGCAGAATTGCAGGAAACAGGTTTCAGGAGGCAGACTCGACTCGCCTTGAAAGCACATGAAAAGCGGCAAAGCGTTGACAACGATGCCCTTGGCCAAAAAGGGCGTATGCGTTTTTTCCTGAATATATTCAGGAAAAAACGCATACGCCCTTTTTGGCCAACCAGGCAAGCCGGAAAGGCAAATCAGCGCTACAGAGAAGTCTCGCTTGCCATCGGTCAAAAGGGCCATGCTGAAAAAAGTGTAAAAACCAGAAATGCAGGACAGGCCATGGAGACATGGGAGCCTTGCTACGCTGATGGGCGGGCTGTAAATTGCCAGCAGCCACTCTGGAGAAGTGTACGGTGTGTCCTGAAACATGTAATAAGCACAGCTTAGAGAGCATAGGGCACTTCCACTCATGGGCGTATACATCGGGAAACCTAAAAATCAACAAGACACAGGCACCCCAAAGTTTAGGGCTGCTCTGTTTCCAAGAACCTCCACTTCGCTACACCTTCAATAGCCCAGGAAAGCGAAAAATGGATAAAGAAGTTGTGGTACTTAGGCACAATGGAATATCACTCAGCCATGAAATCAATGTCATAAGGCTAGTAGCAGCAGGATGAGTGGATTTAGGTACGATGACCCTCAGTGAAATAAGTCACAGAGAAAAAGACACTTATCCTAAGACATCACTTATAGAGGGAATGTCAAAATCGCTACACTTGAACTGAATTACAAAACAGAACAGAGTCACACATTTAGAAAACACACTATGGCTGCTTAACGGGAAAGGTGAGGTGGGGTGATGCATAAAACAAGGGTTTGAAATTAGCTCAGCTACCGTTCCACAAGCCAAATATGTAATAGACAAGACCTACTCCCTGCTCAGTGAACTGGACTCAACAGCCCCTATTCACCGCCCAAGAATATATCTGACTAGTAAGAGTCTTAAAACCTATGTATTGATCTCTCTCTGGAAGGGAATCAAGAGGGTGTAAAGCGGCATAAACACAGCAGTGAAAAGCAGCTAAACCCCATTATAAAAATAGATTACTTTAAAAAAAAAAAAAACCCATGAAACAAAGACAGTGAAAGAGAGAGAAATGCTTACAAAATCCGCTCAGGGGCTCTGATGCAACCTGGATTGACCATATCTAGACCCACAGCTGGATGAGACATAAGGCTGGACACTCTTGGGGCTGAGAGGATTGGTGAGCTTGGGTGAGCAAACGCAGACCCTTTAAAGTCATACTGCGTGGGACCCATGCCGTGGGTCCCAAATCTCCAGGTTCCAGGGCATCTTCCTACATCGAAAACATGCGTGGGAAACCCAGAAGATGGTACACCGTGTGATCGGGAAAGGTTTCTCAAACGCACCTCATTCCTCCTCTCCTTGTGCTCGGGTTCGCCATTCCAGCCGCTCTACTAACAATCTCCCTACTTGGAGAATCAGCACCTTTAACCTCCTGTTTCGGACAGGTCGCAATTTGGCCTGAGGATGAACGGGAAGAGGGGGAACCAATGAGAGACTAGCTCTAGGTGTTGGGACGGGCACAGGTCACTCTATTTTCCCATCAGGAAGAAGAATGAACCACAGGCTCAGCCTGCCCCCCGGAACCAGAATAGGGCCTGAAGCAATCCTGCGCTCTGGCGGCCAGCTCCCAAAAAAGCGAGTTGCCAAATGGAGCTCAGGGGCACTGCAACCCACAAACCTGCAGACTTATAAATGATAACTCTCGTCCACAAATATATTGAGGGAAGGCAACGAGGAGGATTTGAAAGCAAGGCAGAATTGCAGGAAACAGGTTTCAGGAGGCAGACTCGACTCGCCTTGAAAGCACAGGAAAAGCGGCAAAGCGTTGACAACGATGCCCTTGGCCAAAAAGGGCGTATGCGTTTTTTCCTGAATATATTCAGGAAAAAACGCATACGCCCTTTTTGGCCAACCAGGCAAGCCGGAAAGGCAAATCAGCGCTACAGAGAAGTCTCGCTTGCCATCGGTCAAAAGGGCCATGCTGAAAAAAGTGTAAAAACCAGAAATGCAGGACAGGCCATGGAGACATGGGAGCCTTGCTACGCTGATGGGCGGGCTGTAAATTGCCAGCAGCCACTCTGGAGAAGTGTACGGTGTGTCCTGAAACATGTAATAAGCACAGCTTAGAGAGCATAGGGCACTTCCACTCATGGGCGTATACATCGGGAAACCTAAAAATCAACAAGACACAGGCACCCCAAAGTTTAGGGCTGCTCTGTTTCCAAGAACCTCCACTTCGGTACACCTTCAATAGCCCAGGAAAGCGAAAAATGGATAAAGAAGTTGTGGTACTTAGGCACAATGGAATATCACTCAGCCATGAAATCAATGTCATAAGGCTAGTAGCAGCAGGATGAGTGGATTTAGGTACGATGACCCTCAGTGAAATAAGTCACAGAGAAAAAGACACTTATCCTAAGACATCACTTATAGAGGGAATGTCAAAATCGCTACACTTGAACTGAATTACAAAACAGAACAGAGTCACACATTTAGAAAACACACTATGGCTGCTTAACGGGAAAGGTGAGGTGGGGTGATGCATAAAACAAGGGTTTGAAATTAGCTCAGCTACCGTTCCACAAGCCAAATATGTAATAGACAAGACCTACTCCCTGCTCAGTGAACTGGACTCAACAGCCCCTATTCACCGCCCAAGAATATATCTGACTAGTAAGAGTCTTAAAACCTATGTATTGATCTCTATCTGGAAGGGAATCAAGAGGGTGTAAAGCGGCATAAACACAGCAGTGAAAAGCAGCTAAACCCCATTATAAAAATAGATTACTTTAAAAAAAAAAAAACCCCATGAAACAAAGACAGTGAAAGAGAGAGAAATGCTTACAAAATCCGCTCAGGGGCTCTGATGCAACCTGGATTGACCATATCTAGACCCACAGCTGGATGAGACATAAGGCTGGACACTCTTGGGGCTGAGAGGATTGGTGAGCTTGGGTGAGCAAACGCAGACCCTTTAAAGTCATACTGCGTGGGACCCATGCCGTGGGTCCCAAATCTCCAGGTTCCAGGGCATCTTCCTACATCGAAAACATGCGTGGGAAACCCAGAAGATGGTACACCGTGTGATCGGGAAAGGTTTCTCAAACGCACCTCATTCCTCCTCTCCTTGTGCTCGGGTTCGCCATTCCAGCCGCTCTACTAACAATCTCCCTACTTGGAGAATCAGCACCTTTAACCTCCTGTTTCGGACAGGTCGCAATTTGGCCTGAGGATGAACGGGAAGAGGGGGAACCAATGAGAGACTAGCTCTAGGTGTTGGGACGGGCACAGGTCACTCTATTTTCCCATCAGGAAGAAGAATGAACCACAGGCTCAGCCTGCCCCCCGGAACCAGAATAGGGCCTGAAGCAATCCTGCGCTCTGGCGGCCAGCTCCCAAAAAAGCGAGTTGCCAAATGGAGCTCAGGGGCACTGCAACCCACAAACCTGCAGACTTATAAATGATAACTCTCGTCCACAAATATATTGAGGGAAGGCAACGAGGAGGATTTGAAAGCAAGGCAGAATTGCAGGAAACAGGTTTCAGGAGGCAGACTCGACTCGCCTTGAAAGCACAGGAAAAGCGGCAAAGCGTTGACAACGATGCCCTTGGCCAAAAAGGGCGTATGCGTTTTTTCCTGAATATATTCAGGAAAAAACGCATACGCCCTTTTTGGCCAACCAGGCAAGCCGGAAAGGCAAATCAGCGCTACAGAGAAGTCTCGCTTGCCATCGGTCAAAAGGGCCATGCTGAAAAAAGTGTAAAAACCAGAAATGCAGGACAGGCCATGGAGACATGGGAGCCTTGCTACGCTGATGGGCGGGCTGTAAATTGCCAGCAGCCACTCTGGAGAAGTGTACGGTGTGTCCTGAAACATGTAATAAGCACAGCTTAGAGAGCATAGGGCACTTCCACTCATGGGCGTATACATCGGGAAACCTAAAAATCAACAAGACACAGGCACCCCAAAGTTTAGGGCTGCTCTGTTTCCAAGAACCTCCACTTCGCTACACCTTCAATAGCCCAGGAAAGCGAAAAATGGATAAAGAAGTTGTGGTACTTAGGCACAATGGAATATCACTCAGCCATGAAATCAATGTCATAAGGCTAGTAGCAGCAGGATGAGTGGATTTAGGTACGATGACCCTCAGTGAAATAAGTCACAGAGAAAAAGACACTTATCCTAAGACATCACTTATAGAGGGAATGTCAAAATCGCTACACTTGAACTGAATTACAAAACAGAACAGAGTCACACATTTAGAAAACACACTATGGCTGCTTAACGGGAAAGGTGAGGTGGGGTGATGCATAAAACAAGGGTTTGAAATTAGCTCAGCTACCGTTCCACAAGCCAAATATGTAATAGACAAGACCTACTCCCTGCTCAGTGAACTGGACTCAACAGCCCCTATTCACCGCCCAAGAATATATCTGACTAGTAAGAGTCTTAAAACCTATGTATTGATCTCTCTCTGGAAGGGAATCAAGAGGGTGTAAAGCGGCATAAACACAGCAGTGAAAAGCAGCTAAACCCCATTATAAAAATAGATTACTTTAAAAAAAAAACCCCCATAAAACAAAGACAGTGAAAGAGAGAGAAATGCTTACAAAATCCGCTCAGGGGCTCTGATGCAACCTGGATTGACCATATCTAGACCCACAGCTGGATGAGACATAAGGCTGGACACTCTTGGGGCTGAGAGGATTGGTGAGCTTGGGTGAGCAAACGCAGACCCTTTAAAGTCATACTGCGTGGGACCCATGCCGTGGGTCCCAAATCTCCAGGTTCCAGGGCATCTTCCTACATCGAAAACATGCGTGGGAAACCCAGAAGATGGTACACCGTGTGATCGGGAAAGGTTTCTCAAACGCACCTCATTCCTCCTCTCCTTGTGCTCGGGTTCGCCATTCCAGCCGCTCTACTAACAATCTCCCTACTTGGAGAATCAGCACCTTTAACCTCCTGTTTCGGACAGGTCGCAATTTGGCCTGAGGATGAACGGGAAGAGGGGGAACCAATGAGAGACTAGCTCTAGGTGTTGGGACGGGCACAGGTCACTCTATTTTCCCATCAGGAAGAAGAATGAACCACAGGCTCAGCCTGCCCCCCGGAACCAGAATAGGGCCTGAAGCAATCCTGCGCTCTGGCGGCCAGCTCCCAAAAAAGCGAGTTGCCAAATGGAGCTCAGGGGCACTGCAACCCACAAACCTGCAGACTTATAAATGATAACTCTCGTCCACAAATATATTGAGGGAAGGCAACGAGGAGGATTTGAAAGCAAGGCAGAATTGCAGGAAACAGGTTTCAGGAGGCAGACTCGACTCGCCTTGAAAGCACAGGAAAAGCGGCAAAGCGTTGACAACGATGCCCTTGGCCAAAAAGGGCGTATGCGTTTTTTCCTGAATATATTCAGGAAAAAACGCATACGCCCTTTTTGGCCAACCAGGCAAGCCGGAAAGGCAAATCAGCGCTACAGAGAAGTCTCGCTTGCCATCGGTCAAAAGGGCCATGCTGAAAAAAGTGTAAAAACCAGAAATGCAGGACAGGCCATGGAGACATGGGAGCCTTGCTACGCTGATGGGCGGGCTGTAAATTGCCAGCAGCCACTCTGGAGAAGTGTACGGTGTGTCCTGAAACATGTAATAAGCACAGCTTAGAGAGCATAGGGCACTTCCCCTCATGGGCGTATACATCGGGAAACCTAAAAATCAACAAGACACAGGCACCCCAAAGTTTAGGGCTGCTCTGTTTCCAAGAACCTCCACTTCGGTACACCTTCAATAGCCCAGGAAAGCGAAAAATGGATAAAGAAGTTGTGGTACTTAGGCACAATGGAATATCACTCAGCCATGAAATCAATGTCATAAGGCTAGTAGCAGCAGGATGAGTGGATTTAGGTACGATGACCCTCAGTGAAATAAGTCACAGAGAAAAAGACACTTATCCTAAGACATCACTTATAGAGGGAATGTCAAAATCGCTACACTTGAACTGAATTACAAAACAGAACAGAGTCACACATTTAGAAAACACACTATGGCTGCTTAACGGGAAAGGTGAGGTGGGGTGATGCATAAAACAAGGGTTTGAAATTAGCTCAGCTACCGTTCCACAAGCCAAATATGTAATAGACAAGACCTACTCCCTGCTCAGTGAACTGGACTCAACAGCCCCTATTCACCGCCCAAGAATATATCTGACTAGTAAGAGTCTTAAAACCTATGTATTGATCTCTCTCTGGAAGGGAATCAAGAGGGTGTAAAGCGGCATAAACACAGCAGTGAAAAGCAGCTAAACCCCATTATAAAAATAGATTACTTTAAAAAAAAAACCCCCATGAAACAAAGACAGTGAAAGAGAGAGAAATGCTTACAAAATCCGCTCAGGGGCTCTGATGCAACCTGGATTGACCATATCTAGACCCACAGCTGGATGAGACATAAGGCTGGACACTCTTGGGGCTGAGAGGATTGGTGAGCTTGGGTGAGCAAACGCAGACCCTTTAAAGTCATACTGCGTGGGACCCATGCCGTGGGTCCCAAATCTCCAGGTTCCAGGGCATCTTCCTACATCGAAAACATGCGTGGGAAACCCAGAAGATGGTACACCGTGTGATCGGGAAAGGTTTCTCAAACGCACCTCATTCCTCCTCTCCTTGTGCTCGGGTTCGCCATTCCAGCCGCTCTACTAACAATCTCCCTACTTGGAGAATCAGCACCTTTAACCTCCTGTTTCGGACAGGTCGCAATTTGGCCTGAGGATGAACGGGAAGAGGGGGAACCAATGAGAGACTAGCTCTAGGTGTTGGGACGGGCACAGGTCACTCTATTTTCCCATCAGGAAGAAGAATGAACCACAGGCTCAGCCTGCCCCCCGGAACCAGAATAGGGCCTGAAGCAATCCTGCGCTCTGGCGGCCAGCTCCCAAAAAAGCGAGTTGCCAAATGGAGCTCAGGGGCACTGCAACTCACAAACCTGCAGACTTATAAATGATAACTCTCGTCCACAAATATATTGAGGGAAGGCAACGAGGAGGATTTGAAAGCAAGGCAGAATTGCAGGAAACAGGTTTCAGGAGGCAGACTCGACTCGCCTTGAAAGCACAGGAAAAGCGGCAAAGCGTTGACAACGATGCCCTTGGCCAAAAAGGGCGTATGCGTTTTTTCCTGAATATATTCAGGAAAAAACGCATACGCCCTTTTTGGCCAACCAGGCAAGCCGGAAAGGCAAATCAGCGCTACAGAGAAGTCTCGCTTGCCATCGGTCAAAAGGGCCATGCTGAAAAAAGTGTAAAAACCAGAAATGCAGGACAGGCCATGGAGACATGGGAGCCTTGCTACGCTGATGGGCGGGCTGTAAATTGCCAGCAGCCACTCTGGAGAAGTGTACGGTGTGTCCTGAAACATGTAATAAGCACAGCTTAGAGAGCATAGGGCACTTCCCCTCATGGGCGTATACATCGGGAAACCTAAAAATCAACAAGACACAGGCACCCCAAAGTTTAGGGCTGCTCTGTTTCCAAGAACCTCCACTTCGGTACACCTTCAATAGCCCAGGAAAGCGAAAAATGGATAAAGAAGTTGTGGTACTTAGGCACAATGGAATATCACTCAGCCATGAAATCAATGTCATAAGGCTAGTAGCAGCAGGATGAGTGGATTTAGGTACGATGACCCTCAGTGAAATAAGTCACAGAGAAAAAGACACTTATCCTAAGACATCACTTATAGAGGGAATGTCAAAATCGCTACACTTGAACTGAATTACAAAACAGAACAGAGTCACACATTTAGAAAACACACTATGGCTGCTTAACGGGAAAGGTGAGGTGGGGTGATGCATAAAACAAGGGTTTGAAATTAGCTCAGCTACCGTTCCACAAGCCAAATATGTAATAGACAAGACCTACTCCCTGCTCAGTGAACTGGACTCAACAGCCCCTATTCACCGCCCAAGAATATATCTGACTAGTAAGAGTCTTAAAACCTATGTATTGATCTCTCTCTGGAAGGGAATCAAGAGGGTGTAAAGCGGCATAAACACAGCAGTGAAAAGCAGCTAAACCCCATTATAAAAATAGATTACTTTAAAAAAAAAAAACCCCATGAAACAAAGACAGTGAAAGAGAGAGAAATGCTTACAAAATCCGCTCAGGGGCTCTGATGCAACCTGGATTGACCATATCTAGACCCACAGCTGGATGAGACATAAGGCTGGACACTCTTGGGGCTGAGAGGATTGGTGAGCTTGGGTGAGCAAACGCAGACCCTTTAAAGTCATACTGCGTGGGACCCATGCCGTGGGTCCCAAATCTCCAGGTTCCAGGGCATCTTCCTACATCGAAAACATGCGTGGGAAACCCAGAAGATGGTACACCGTGTGATCGGGAAAGGTTTCTCAAACGCACCTCATTCCTCCTCTCCTTGTGCTCGGGTTCGCCATTCCAGCCGCTCTACTAACAATCTCCCTACTTGGAGAATCAGCACCTTTAACCTCCTGTTTCGGACAGGTCGCAATTTGGCCTGAGGATGAACGGGAAGAGGGGGAACCAATGAGAGACTAGCTCTAGGTGTTGGGACAGGCACAGGTCACTCTATTTTCCCATCAGGAAGAAGAATGAACCACAGGCTCAGCCTGCCCCCCGGAACCAGAATAGGGCCTGAAGCAATCCTGCGCTCTGGCGGCCAGCTCCCAAAAAAGCGAGTTGCCAAATGGAGCTCAGGGGCACTGCAACTCACAAACCTGCAGAGTTATAAATGATAACTCTCGTCCACAAATATATTGAGGGAAGGCAACGAGGAGGATTTGAAAGCAAGGCAGAATTGCAGGAAACAGGTTTCAGGAGGCAGACTCGACTCGCCTTGAAAGCACATGGAAAGCGGCAAAGCGTTGACAACGATGCCCTTGGCCAAAAAGGGCGTATGCGTTTTTTCCTGAATATATTCAGGAAAAAACGCATACGCCCTTTTTGGCCAACCAGGCAAGCCGGAAAGGCAAATCAGCGCTACAGAGAAGTCTCGCTTGCCATCGGTCAAAAGGGCCATGCTGAAAAAAGTGTAAAAACCAGAAATGCAGGACAGGCCATGGAGACATGGGAGCCTTGCTACGCTGATGGGCGGGCTGTAAATTGCCAGCAGCCACTCTGGAGAAGTGTACGGTGTGTCCTGAAACATGTAATAAGCACAGCTTAGAGAGCATAGGGCACTTCCCCTCATGGGCGTATACATCGGGAAACCTAAAAATCAACAAGACACAGGCACCCCAAAGTTTAGGGCTGCTCTGTTTCCAAGAACCTCCACTTCGGTACACCTTCAATAGCCCAGGAAAGCGAAAAATGGATAAAGAAGTTGTGGTACTTAGGCACAATGGAATATCACTCAGCCATGAAATCAATGTCATAAGGCTAGTAGCAGCAGGATGAGTGGATTTAGGTACGATGACCCTCAGTGAAATAAGTCACAGAGAAAAAGACACTTATCCTAAGACATCACTTATAGAGGGAATGTCAAAATCGCTACACTTGAACTGAATTACAAAACAGAACAGAGTCACACATTTAGAAAACACACTATGGCTGCTTAACGGGAAAGGTGAGGTGGGGTGATGCATAAAACAAGGGTTTGAAATTAGCTCAGCTACCGTTCCACAAGCCAAATATGTAATAGACAAGACCTACTCCCTGCTCAGTGAACTGGACTCAACAGCCCCTATTCACCGCCCAAGAATATATCTGACTAGTAAGAGTCTTAAAACCTATGTATTGATCTCTCTCTGGAAGGGAATCAAGAGGGTGTAAAGCGGCATAAACACAGCAGTGAAAAGCAGCTAAACCCCATTATAAAAATAGATTACTTTAAAAAAAAAAACCCCATAAAACAAAGACAGTGAAAGAGAGAGAAATGCTTACAAAATCCGCTCAGGGGCTCTGATGCAACCTGGATTGACCATATCTAGACCCACAGCTGGATGAGACATAAGGCTGGACACTCTTGGGGCTGAGAGGATTGGTGAGCTTGGGTGAGCAAACGCAGACCCTTTAAAGTCATACTGCGTGGTACCCATGCCGTGGGTCCCAAATCTCCAGGTTCCAGGGCATCTTCCTACATCGAAAACATGCGTGGGAAACCCAGAAGATGGTACACCGTGTGATCGGGAAAGGTTTCTCAAACGCACCTCATTCCTCCTCTCCTTGTGCTCGGGTTCGCCATTCCAGCCGCTCTACTAACAATCTCCCTACTTGGAGAATCAGCACCTTTAACCTCCTGTTTCGGACAGGTCGCAATTTGGCCTGAGGATGAACGGGAAGAGGGGGAACCAATGAGAGACTAGCTCTAGGTGTTGGGACGGGCACAGGTCACTCTATTTTCCCATCAGGAAGAAGAATGAACCACAGGCTCAGCCTGCCCCCCGGAACCAGAATAGGGCCTGAAGCAATCCTGCGCTCTGGCGGCCAGCTCCCAAAAAAGCGAGTTGACAAATGGAGCTCAGGGGCACTGCAACTCACAAACCTGCAGACTTATAAATGATAACTCTCGTCCACAAATATATTGAGGGAAGGCAACGAGGAGGATTTGAAAGCAAGGCAGAATTGCAGGAAACAGGTTTCAGGAGGCAGACTCGACTCGCCTTGAAAGCACAGGAAAAGCGGCAAAGCGTTGACAACGATGCCCTTGGCCAAAAAGGGCGTATGCGTTTTTTCCTGAATATATTCAGGAAAAAACGCATACGCCCTTTTTGGCCAACCAGGCAAGCCGGAAAGGCAAATCAGCGCTACAGAGAAGTCTCGCTTGCCATCGGTCAAAAGGGCCATGCTGAAAAAAGTGTAAAAACCAGAAATGCAGGACAGGCCATGGAGACATGGGAGCCTTGCTACGCTGATGGGCGGGCTGTAAATTGCCAGCAGCCACTCTGGAGAAGTGTACGGTGTGTCCTGAAACATGTAATAAGCACAGCTTAGAGAGCATAGGGCACTTCCCCTCATGGGCGTATACATCGGGAAACCTAAAAATCAACAAGACACAGGCACCCCAAAGTTTAGGGCTGCTCTGTTTCCAAGAACCTCCACTTCGGTACACCTTCAATAGCCCAGGAAAGCGAAAAATGGATAAAGAAGTTGTGGTACTTAGGCACAATGGAATATCACTCAGCCATGAAATCAATGTCATAAGGCTAGTAGCAGCAGGATGAGTGGATTTAGGTACGATGACCCTCAGTGAAATAAGTCACAGAGAAAAAGACACTTATCCTAAGACATCACTTATAGAGGGAATGTCAAAATCGCTACACTTGAACTGAATTACAAAACAGAACAGAGTCACACATTTAGAAAACACACTATGGCTGCTTAACGGGAAAGGTGAGGTGGGGTGATGCATAAAACAAGGGTTTGAAATTAGCTCAGCTACCGTTCCACAAGCCAAATATGTAATAGACAAGACCTACTCCCTGCTCAGTGAACTGGACTCAACAGCCCCTATTCACCGCCCAAGAATATATCTGACTAGTAAGAGTCTTAAAACCTATGTATTGATCTCTCTCTGGAAGGGAATCAAGAGGGTGTAAAGCGGCATAAACACAGCAGTGAAAAGCAGCTAAACCCCATTATAAAAATAGATTACTTTAAAAAAAAAAACCCCATAAAACAAAGACAGTGAAAGAGAGAGAAATGCTTACAAAATCCGCTCAGGGGCTCTGATGCAACCTGGATTGACCATATCTAGACCCACAGCTGGATGAGACATAAGGCTGGACACTCTTGGGGCTGAGAGGATTGGTGAGCTTGGGTGAGCAAACGCAGACCCTTTAAAGTCATACTGCGTGGTACCCATGCCGTGGGTCCCAAATCTCCAGGTTCAAGGGCATCTTCCTACATCGAAAACATGCGTGGGAAACCCAGAAGATGGTACACCGTGTGATCGGGAAAGGTTTCTCAAACGCACCTCATTCCTCCTCTCCTTGTGCTCGGGTTCGCCATTCCAGCCGCTCTACTAACAATCTCCCTACTTGGAGAATCAGCACCTTTAACCTCCTGTTTCGGACAGGTCGCAATTTGGCCTGAGGATGAACGGGAAGAGGGGGAACCAATGAGAGACTAGCTCTAGGTGTTGGGACGGGCACAGGTCACTCTATTTTCCCATCAGGAAGAAGAATGAACCACAGGCTCAGCCTGCCCCCCGGAACCAGAATAGGGCCTGAAGCAATCCTGCGCTCTGGCGGCCAGCTCCCAAAAAAGCGAGTTGCCAAATGGAGCTCAGGGGCACTGCAACTCACAAACCTGCAGACTTATAAATGATAACTCTCGTCCACAAATATATTGAGGGAAGGCAACGAGGAGGATTTGAAAGCAAGGCAGAATTGCAGGAAACAGGTTTCAGGAGGCAGACTCGACTCGCCTTGAAAGCACAGGAAAAGCGGCAAAGCGTTGACAACGATGCCCTTGGCCAAAAAGGGCGTATGCGTTTTTTCCTGAATATATTCAGGAAAAAACGCATACGCCCTTTTTGGCCAACCAGGCAAGCCGGAAAGGCAAATCAGCGCTACAGAGAAGTCTCGCTTGCCATCGGTCAAAAGGGCCATGCTGAAAAAAGTGTAAAAACCAGAAATGCAGGACAGGCCATGGAGACATGGGAGCCTTGCTACGCTGATGGGCGGGCTGTAAATTGCCAGCAGCCACTCTGGAGAAGTGTACGGTGTGTCCTGAAACATGTAATAAGCACAGCTTAGAGAGCATAGGGCACTTCCCCTCATGGGCGTATACATCGGGAAACCTAAAAATCAACAAGACACAGGCACCCCAAAGTTTAGGGCTGCTCTGTTTCCAAGAACCTCCACTTCGGTACACCTTCAATAGCCCAGGAAAGCGAAAAATGGATAAAGAAGTTGTGGTACTTAGGCACAATGGAATATCACTCAGCCATGAAATCAATGTCATAAGGCTAGTAGCAGCAGGATGAGTGGATTTAGGTACGATGACCCTCAGTGAAATAAGTCACAGAGAAAAAGACACTTATCCTAAGACATCACTTATAGAGGGAATGTCAAAATCGCTACACTTGAACTGAATTACAAAACAGAACAGAGTCACACATTTAGAAAACACACTATGGCTGCTTAACGGGAAAGGTGAGGTGGGGTGATGCATAAAACAAGGGTTTGAAATTAGCTCAGCTACCGTTCCACAAGCCAAATATGTAATAGACAAGACCTACTCCCTGCTCAGTGAACTGGACTCAACAGCCCCTATTCACCGCCCAAGAATATATCTGACTAGTAAGAGTCTTAAAACCTATGTATTGATCTCTCTCTGGAAGGGAATCAAGAGGGTGTAAAGCGGCATAAACACAGCAGTGAAAAGCAGCTAAACCCCATTATAAAAATAGATTACTTTAAAAAAAAAAACCCCATAAAACAAAGACAGTGAAAGAGAGAGAAATGCTTACAAAATCCGCTCAGGGGCTCTGATGCAACCTGGATTGACCATATCTAGACCCACAGCTGGATGAGACATAAGGCTGGACACTCTTGGGGCTGAGAGGATTGGTGAGCTTGGGTGAGCAAACGCAGACCCTTTAAAGTCATACTGCGTGGTACCCATGCCGTGGGTCCCAAATCTCCAGGTTCAAGGGCATCTTCCTACATCGAAAACATGCGTGGGAAACCCAGAAGATGGTACACCGTGTGATCGGGAAAGGTTTCTCAAACGCACCTCATTCCTCCTCTCCTTGTGCTCGGGTTCGCCATTCCAGCCGCTCTACTAACAATCTCCCTACTTGGAGAATCAGCACCTTTAACCTCCTGTTTCGGACAGGTCGCAATTTGGCCTGAGGATGAACGGGAAGAGGGGGAACCAATGAGAGACTAGCTCTAGGTGTTGGGATGGGCACAGGTCACTCTATTTTCCCATCAGGAAGAAGAATGAACCACAGGCTCAGCCTGCCCCCCGGAACCAGAATAGGGCCTGAAGCAATCCTGCGCTCTGGCGGCCAGCTCCCAAAAAAGCGAGTTGCCAAATGGAGCTCAGGGGCACTGCAACTCACAAACCTGCAGACTTATAAATGATAACTCTCGTCCACAAATATATTGAGGGAAGGCAACGAGGAGGATTTGAAAGCAAGGCAGAATTGCAGGAAACAGGTTTCAGGAGGCAGACTCGACTCGCCTTGAAAGCACAGGAAAAGCGGCAAAGCGTTGACAACGATGCCCTTGGCCAAAAAGGGCGTATGCGTTTTTTCCTGAATATATTCAGGAAAAAACGCATACGCCCTTTTTGGCCAACCAGGCAAGCCGGAAAGGCAAATCAGCGCTACAGAGAAGTCTCGCTTGCCATCGGTCAAAAGGGCCATGCTGAAAAAAGTGTAAAAACCAGAAATGCAGGACAGGCCATGGAGACATGGGAGCCTTGCTACGCTGATGGGCGGGCTGTAAATTGCCAGCAGCCACTCTGGAGAAGTGTACGGTGTGTCCTGAAACATGTAATAAGCACAGCTTAGAGAGCATAGGGCACTTCCCCTCATGGGCGTATACATCGGGAAACCTAAAAATCAACAAGACACAGGCACCCCAAAGTTTAGGGCTGCTCTGTTTCCAAGAACCTCCACTTCGGTACACCTTCAATAGCCCAGGAAAGCGAAAAATGGATAAAGAAGTTGTGGTACTTAGGCACAATGGAATATCACTCAGCCATGAAATCAATGTCATAAGGCTAGTAGCAGCAGGATGAGTGGATTTAGGTACGATGACCCTCAGTGAAATAAGTCACAGAGAAAAAGACACTTATCCTAAGACATCACTTATAGAGGGAATGTCAAAATCGCTACACTTGAACTGAATTACAAAACAGAACAGAGTCACACATTTAGAAAACACACTATGGCTGCTTAACGGGAAAGGTGAGGTGGGGTGATGCATAAAACAAGGGTTTGAAATTAGCTCAGCTACCGTTCCACAAGCCAAATATGTAATAGACAAGACCTACTCCCTGCTCAGTGAACTGGACTCAACAGCCCCTATTCACCGCCCAAGAATATATCTGACTAGTAAGAGTCTTAAAACCTATGTATTGATCTCTCTCTGGAAGGGAATCAAGAGGGTGTAAAGCGGCATAAACACAGCAGTGAAAAGCAGCTAAACCCCATTATAAAAATAGATTACTTTAAAAAAAAAAAACCCCATGAAACAAAGACAGTGAAAGAGAGAGAAATGCTTACAAAATCCGCTCAGGGGCTCTGATGCAACCTGGATTGACCATATCTAGACCCACAGCTGGATGAGACATAAGGCTGGACACTCTTGGGGCTGAGAGGATTGGTGAGCTTGGGTGAGCAAACGCAGACCCTTTAAAGTCATACTGCGTGGGACCCATGCCGTGGGTCCCAAATCTCCAGGTTCCAGGGCATCTTCCTACATCGAAAACATGCGTGGGAAACCCAGAAGATGGTACACCGTGTGATCGGGAAAGGTTTCTCAAACGCACCTCATTCCTCCTCTCCTTGTGCTCGGGTTCGCCATTCCAGCCGCTCTACTAACAATCTCCCTACTTGGAGAATCAGCACCTTTAACCTCCTGTTTCGGACAGGTCGCAATTTGGCCTGAGGATGAACGGGAAGAGGGGGAACCAATGAGAGACTAGCTCTAGGTGTTGGGACGGGCACAGGTCACTCTATTTTCCCATCAGGAAGAAGAATGAACCACAGGCTCAGCCTGCCCCCCGGAACCAGAATAGGGCCTGAAGCAATCCTGCGCTCTGGCGGCCAGCTCCCAAAAAAGCGAGTTGCCAAATGGAGCTCAGGGGCACTGCAACTCACAAACCTGCAGAGTTATAAATGATAACTCTCGTCCACAAATATATTGAGGGAAGGCAACGAGGAGGATTTGAAAGCAAGGCAGAATTGCAGGAAACAGGTTTCAGGAGGCAGACTCGACTCGCCTTGAAAGCACATGGAAAGCGGCAAAGCGTTGACAACGATGCCCTTGGCCAAAAAGGGCGTATGCGTTTTTTCCTGAATATATTCAGGAAAAAACGCATACGCCCTTTTTGGCCAACCAGGCAAGCCGGAAAGGCAAATCAGCGCTACAGAGAAGTCTCGCTTGCCATCGGTCAAAAGGGCCATGCTGAAAAAAGTGTAAAAACCAGAAATGCAGGACAGGCCATGGAGACATGGGAGCCTTGCTACGCTGATGGGCGGGCTGTAAATTGCCAGCAGCCACTCTGGAGAAGTGTACGGTGTGTCCTGAAACATGTAATAAGCACAGCTTAGAGAGCATAGGGCACTTCCCCTCATGGGCGTATACATCGGGAAACCTAAAAATCAACAAGACACAGGCACCCCAAAGTTTAGGGCTGCTCTGTTTCCAAGAACCTCCACTTCGGTACACCTTCAATAGCCCAGGAAAGCGAAAAATGGATAAAGAAGTTGTGGTACTTAGGCACAATGGAATATCACTCAGCCATGAAATCAATGTCATAAGGCTAGTAGCAGCAGGATGAGTGGATTTAGGTACGATGACCCTCAGTGAAATAAGTCACAGAGAAAAAGACACTTATCCTAAGACATCACTTATAGAGGGAATGTCAAAATCGCTACACTTGAACTGAATTACAAAACAGAACAGAGTCACACATTTAGAAAACACACTATGGCTGCTTAACGGGAAAGGTGAGGTGGGGTGATGCATAAAACAAGGGTTTGAAATTAGCTCAGCTACCGTTCCACAAGCCAAATATGTAATAGACAAGACCTACTCCCTGCTCAGTGAACTGGACTCAACAGCCCCTATTCACCGCCCAAGAATATATCTGACTAGTAAGAGTCTTAAAACCTATGTATTGATCTCTCTCTGGAAGGGAATCAAGAGGGTGTAAAGCGGCATAAACACAGCAGTGAAAAGCAGCTAAACCCCATTATAAAAATAGATTACTTTAAAAAAAAAAAAACCCCATGAAACAAAGACAGTGAAAGAGAGAGAAATGCTTACAAAATCCGCTCAGGGGCTCTGATGCAACCTGGATTGACCATATCTAGACCCACAGCTGGATGAGACATAAGGCTGGACACTCTTGGGGCTGAGAGGATTGGTGAGCTTGGGTGAGCAAACGCAGACCCTTTAAAGTCATACTGCGTGGGACCCATGCCGTGGGTCCCAAATCTCCAGGTTCCAGGGCATCTTCCTACATCGAAAACATGCGTGGGAAACCCAGAAGATGGTACACCGTGTGATCGGGAAAGGTTTCTCAAACGCACCTCATTCCTCCTCTCCTTGTGCTCGGGTTCGCCATTCCAGCCGCTCTACTAACAATCTCCCTACTTGGAGAATCAGCACCTTTAACCTCCTGTTTCGGACAGGTCGCAATTTGGCCTGAGGATGAACGGGAAGAGGGGGAACCAATGAGAGACTAGCTCTAGGTGTTGGGACGGGCACAGGTCACTCTATTTTCCCATCAGGAAGAAGAATGAACCACAGGCTCAGCCTGCCCCCCGGAACCAGAATAGGGCCTGAAGCAATCCTGCGCTCTGGCGGCCAGCTCCCAAAAAAGCGAGTTGCCAAATGGAGCTCAGGGGCACTGCAACTCACAAACCTGCAGACTTATAAATGATAACTCTCGTCCACAAATATATTGAGGGAAGGCAACGAGGAGGATTTGAAAGCAAGGCAGAATTGCAGGAAACAGGTTTCAGGAGGCAGACTCGACTCGCCTTGAAAGCACAGGAAAAGCGGCAAAGCGTTGACAACGATGCCCTTGGCCAAAAAGGGCGTATGCGTTTTTTCCTGAATATATTCAGGAAAAAACGCATACGCCCTTTTTGGCCAACCAGGCAAGCCGGAAAGGCAAATCAGCGCTACAGAGAAGTCTCGCTTGCCATCGGTCAAAAGGGCCATGCTGAAAAAAGTGTAAAAACCAGAAATGCAGGACAGGCCATGGAGACATGGGAGCCTTGCTACGCTGATGGGCGGGCTGTAAATTGCCAGCAGCCACTCTGGAGAAGTGTACGGTGTGTCCTGAAACATGTAATAAGCACAGCTTAGAGAGCATAGGGCACTTCCACTCATGGGCGTATACATCGGGAAACCTAAAAATCAACAAGACACAGGCACCCCAAAGTTTAGGGCTGCTCTGTTTCCAAGAACCTCCACTTCGCTACACCTTCAATAGCCCAGGAAAGCGAAAAATGGATAAAGAAGTTGTGGTACTTAGGCACAATGGAATATCACTCAGCCATGAAATCAATGTCATAAGGCTAGTAGCAGCAGGATGAGTGGATTTAGGTACGATGACCCTCAGTGAAATAAGTCACAGAGAAAAAGACACTTATCCTAAGACATCACTTATAGAGGGAATGTCAAAATCGCTACACTTGAACTGAATTACAAAACAGAACAGAGTCACACATTTAGAAAACACACTATGGCTGCTTAACGGGAAAGGTGAGGTGGGGTGATGCATAAAACAAGGGTTTGAAATTAGCTCAGCTACCGTTCCACAAGCCAAATATGTAATAGACAAGACCTACTCCCTGCTCAGTGAACTGGACTCAACAGCCCCTATTCACCGCCCAAGAATATATCTGACTAGTAAGAGTCTTAAAACCTATGTATTGATCTCTCTCTGGAAGGGAATCAAGAGGGTGTAAAGCGGCATAAACACAGCAGTGAAAAGCAGCTAAACCCCATTATAAAAATAGATTACTTTAAAAAAAAAAAACCCCATAAAACAAAGACAGTGAAAGAGAGAGAAATGCTTACAAAATCCGCTCAGGGGCTCTGATGCAACCTGGATTGACCATATCTAGACCCACAGCTGGATGAGACATAAGGCTGGACACTCTTGGGGCTGAGAGGATTGGTGAGCTTGGGTGAGCAAACGCAGACCCTTTAAAGTCATACTGCGTGGGACCCATGCCGTGGGTCCCAAATCTCCAGGTTCCAGGGCATCTTCCTACATCGAAAACATGCGTGGGAAACCCAGAAGATGGTACACCGTGTGATCGGGAAAGGTTTCTCAAACGCACCTCATTCCTCCTCTCCTTGTGCTCGGGTTCGCCATTCCAGCCGCTCTACTAACAATCTCCCTACTTGGAGAATCAGCACCTTTAACCTCCTGTTTCGGACAGGTCGCAATTTGGCCTGAGGATGAACGGGAAGAGGGGGAACCAATGAGAGACTAGCTCTAGGTGTTGGGACGGGCACAGGTCACTCTATTTTCCCATCAGGAAGAAGAATGAACCACAGGCTCAGCCTGCCCCCCGGAACCAGAATAGGGCCTGAAGCAATCCTGCGCTCTGGCGGCCAACTCCCAAAACAGCGAGTTGCCAAATGGAGCTCAGGGGCACTGCAACTCACAAACCTGCAGACTTATAAATGATAACTCTCGTCCACAAATATATTGAGGGAAGGCAACGAGGAGGATTTGAAAGCAAGGCAGAATTGCAGGAAACAGGTTTCAGGAGGCAGACTCGACTCGCCTTGAAAGCACAGGAAAAGCGGCAAAGCGTTGACAACGATGCCCTTGGCCAAAAAGGGCGTATGCGTTTTTTCCTGAATATATTCAGGAAAAAACGCATACGCCCTTTTTGGCCAACCAGGCAAGCCGGAAAGGCAAATCAGCGCTACAGAGAAGTCTCGCTTGCCATCGGTCAAAAGGGCCATGCTGAAAAAAGTGTAAAAACCAGAAATGCAGGACAGGCCATGGAGACATGGGAGCCTTGCTACGCTGATGGGCGGGCTGTAAATTGCCAGCAGCCACTCTGGAGAAGTGTACGGTGTGTCCTGAAACATGTAATAAGCACAGCTTAGAGAGCATAGGGCACTTCCCCTCATGGGCGTATACATCGGGAAACCTAAAAATCAACAAGACACAGGCACCCCAAAGTTTAGGGCTGCTCTGTTTCCAAGAACCTCCACTTCGGTACACCTTCAATAGCCCAGGAAAGCGAAAAATGGATAAAGAAGTTGTGGTACTTAGGCACAATGGAATATCACTCAGCCATGAAATCAATGTCATAAGGCTAGTAGCAGCAGGATGAGTGGATTTAGGTACGATGACCCTCAGTGAAATAAGTCACAGAGAAAAAGACACTTATCCTAAGACATCACTTATAGAGGGAATGTCAAAATCGCTACACTTGAACTGAATTACAAAACAGAACAGAGTCACACATTTAGAAAACACACTATGGCTGCTTAACGGGAAAGGTGAGGTGGGGTGATGCATAAAACAAGGGTTTGAAATTAGCTCAGCTACCGTTCCACAAGCCAAATATGTAATAGACAAGACCTACTCCCTGCTCAGTGAACTGGACTCAACAGCCCCTATTCACCGCCCAAGAATATATCTGACTAGTAAGAGTCTTAAAACCTATGTATTGATCTCTCTCTGGAAGGGAATCAAGAGGGTGTAAAGCGGCATAAACACAGCAGTGAAAAGCAGCTAAACCCCATTATAAAAATAGATTACTTTAAAAAAAAAACCCCCATGAAACAAAGACAGTGAAAGAGAGAGAAATGCTTACAAAATCCGCTCAGGGGCTCTGATGCAACCTGGATTGACCATATCTAGACCCACAGCTGGATGAGACATAAGGCTGGACACTCTTGGGGCTGAGAGGATTGGTGAGCTTGGGTGAGCAAACGCAGACCCTTTAAAGTCATACTGCGTGGGACCCATGCCGTGGGTCCCAAATCTCCAGGTTCCAGGGCATCTTCCTACATCGAAAACATGCGTGGGAAACCCAGAAGATGGTACACCGTGTGATCGGGAAAGGTTTCTCAAACGCACCTCATTCCTCCTCTCCTTGTGCTCGGGTTCGCCATTCCAGCCGCTCTACTAACAATCTCCCTACTTGGAGAATCAGCACCTTTAACCTCCTGTTTCGGACAGGTCGCAATTTGGCCTGAGGATGAACGGGAAGAGGGGGAACCAATGAGAGACTAGCTCTAGGTGTTGGGACAGGCACAGGTCACTCTATTTTCCCATCAGGAAGAAGAATGAACCACAGGCTCAGCCTGCCCCCCGGAACCAGAATAGGGCCTGAAGCAATCCTGCGCTCTGGCGGCCAGCTCCCAAAAAAGCGAGTTGCCAAATGGAGCTCAGGGGCACTGCAACTCACAAACCTGCAGACTTATAAATGATAACTCTCGTCCACAAATATATTGAGGGAAGGCAACGAGGAGGATTTGAAAGCAAGGCAGAATTGCAGGAAACAGGTTTCAGGAGGCAGACTCGACTCGCCTTGAAAGCACATGAAAAGCGGCAAAGCGTTGACAACGATGCCCTTGGCCAAAAAGGGCGTATGCGTTTTTTCCTGAATATATTCAGGAAAAAACGCATACGCCCTTTTTGGCCAACCAGGCAAGCCGGAAAGGCAAATCAGCGCTACAGAGAAGTCTCGCTTGCCATCGGTCAAAAGGGCCATGCTGAAAAAAGTGTAAAAACCAGAAATGCAGGACAGGCCATGGAGACATGGGAGCCTTGCTACGCTGATGGGCGGGCTGTAAATTGCCAGCAGCCACTCTGGAGAAGTGTACGGTGTGTCCTGAAACATGTAATAAGCACAGCTTAGAGAGCATAGGGCACTTCCACTCATGGGCGTATACATCGGGAAACCTAAAAATCAACAAGACACAGGCACCCCAAAGTTTAGGGCTGCTCTGTTTCCAAGAACCTCCACTTCGGTACACCTTCAATAGCCCAGGAAAGCGAAAAATGGATAAAGAAGTTGTGGTACTTAGGCACAATGGAATATCACTCAGCCATGAAATCAATGTCATAAGGCTAGTAGCAGCAGGATGAGTGGATTTAGGTACGATGACCCTCAGTGAAATAAGTCACAGAGAAAAAGACACTTATCCTAAGACATCACTTATAGAGGGAATGTCAAAATCGCTACACTTGAACTGAATTACAAAACAGAACAGAGTCACACATTTAGAAAACACACTATGGCTGCTTAACGGGAAAGGTGAGGTGGGGTGATGCATAAAACAAGGGTTTGAAATTAGCTCAGCTACCGTTCCACAAGCCAAATATGTAATAGACAAGACCTACTCCCTGCTCAGTGAACTGGACTCAACAGCCCCTATTCACCGCCCAAGAATATATCTGACTAGTAAGAGTCTTAAAACCTATGTATTGATCTCTCTCTGGAAGGGAATCAAGAGGGTGTAAAGCGGCATAAACACAGCAGTGAAAAGCAGCTAAACCCCATTATAAAAATAGATTACTTTAAAAAAAAAACCCCCATGAAACAAAGACAGTGAAAGAGAGAGAAATGCTTACAAAATCCGCTCAGGGGCTCTGATGCAACCTGGATTGACCATATCTAGACCCACAGCTGGATGAGACATAAGGCTGGACACTCTTGGGGCTGAGAGGATTGGTGAGCTTGGGTGAGCAAACGCAGACCCTTTAAAGTCATACTGCGTGGGACCCATGCCGTGGGTCCCAAATCTCCAGGTTCCAGGGCATCTTCCTACATCGAAAACATGCGTGGGAAACCCAGAAGATGGTACACCGTGTGATCGGGAAAGGTTTCTCAAACGCACCTCATTCCTCCTCTCCTTGTGCTCGGGTTCGCCATTCCAGCCGCTCTACTAACAATCTCCCTACTTGGAGAATCAGCACCTTTAACCTCCTGTTTCGGACAGGTCGCAATTTGGCCTGAGGATGAACGGGAAGAGGGGGAACCAATGAGAGACTAGCTCTAGGTGTTGGGACGGGCACAGGTCACTCTATTTTCCCATCAGGAAGAAGAATGAACCACAGGCTCAGCCTGCCCCCCGGAACCAGAATAGGGCCTGAAGCAATCCTGCGCTCTGGCGGCCAGCTCCCAAAAAAGCGAGTTGCCAAATGGAGCTCAGGGGCACTGCAACCCACAAACCTGCAGACTTATAAATGATAACTCTCGTCCACAAATATATTGAGGGAAGGCAACGAGGAGGATTTGAAAGCAAGGCAGAATTGCAGGAAACAGGTTTCAGGAGGCAGACTCGACTCGCCTTGAAAGCACATGGAAAGCGGCAAAGCGTTGACAACGATGCCCTTGGCCAAAAAGGGCGTATGCGTTTTTTCCTGAATATATTCAGGAAAAAACGCATACGCCCTTTTTGGCCAACCAGGCAAGCCGGAAAGGCAAATCAGCGCTACAGAGAAGTCTCGCTTGCCATCGGTCAAAAGGGCCATGCTGAAAAAAGTGTAAAAACCAGAAATGCAGGACAGGCCATGGAGACATGGGAGCCTTGCTACGCTGATGGGCGGGCTGTAAATTGCCAGCAGCCACTCTGGAGAAGTGTACGGTGTGTCCTGAAACATGTAATAAGCACAGCTTAGAGAGCATAGGGCACTTCCCCTCATGGGCATATACATCGGGAAACCTAAAAATCAACAAGACACAGGCACCCCAAAGTTTAGGGCTGCTCTGTTTCCAAGAACCTCCACTTCGGTACACCTTCAATAGCCCAGGAAAGCGAAAAATGGATAAAGAAGTTGTGGTACTTAGGCACAATGGAATATCACTCAGCCATGAAATCAATGTCATAAGGCTAGTAGCAGCAGGATGAGTGGATTTAGGTACGATGACCCTCAGTGAAATAAGTCACAGAGAAAAAGACACTTATCCTAAGACATCACTTATAGAGGGAATGTCAAAATCGCTACACTTGAACTGAATTACAAAACAGAACAGAGTCACACATTTAGAAAACACACTATGGCTGCTTAACGGGAAAGGTGAGGTGGGGTGATGCATAAAACAAGGGTTTGAAATTAGCTCAGCTACCGTTCCACAAGCCAAATATGTAATAGACAAGACCTACTCCCTGCTCAGTGAACTGGACTCAACAGCCCCTATTCACCGCCCAAGAATATATCTGACTAGTAAGAGTCTTAAAACCTATGTATTGATCTCTCTCTGGAAGGGAATCAAGAGGGTGTAAAGCGGCATAAACACAGCAGTGAAAAGCAGCTAAACCCCATTATAAAAATAGATTACTTTAAAAAAAAAACCCCCATAAAACAAAGACAGTGAAAGAGAGAGAAATGCTTACAAAATCCGCTCAGGGGCTCTGATGCAACCTGGATTGACCATATCTAGACCCACAGCTGGATGAGACATAAGGCTGGACACTCTTGGGGCTGAGAGGATTGGTGAGCTTGGGTGAGCAAACGCAGACCCTTTAAAGTCATACTGCGTGGGACCCATGCCGTGGGTCCCAAATCTCCAGGTTCCAGGGCATCTTCCTACATCGAAAACATGCGTGGGAAACCCAGAAGATGGTACACCGTGTGATCGGGAAAGGTTTCTCAAACGCACCTCATTCCTCCTCTCCTTGTGCTCGGGTTCGCCATTCCAGCCGCTCTACTAACAATCTCCCTACTTGGAGAATCAGCACCTTTAACCTCCTGTTTCGGACAGGTCGCAATTTGGCCTGAGGATGAACGGGAAGAGGGGGAACCAATGAGAGACTAGCTCTAGGTGTTGGGACGGGCACAGGTCACTCTATTTTCCCATCAGGAAGAAGAATGAACCACAGGCTCAGCCTGCCCCCCGGAACCAGAATAGGGCCTGAAGCAATCCTGCGCTCTGGCGGCCAGCTCCCAAAAAAGCGAGTTGCCAAATGGAGCTCAGGGGCACTGCAACCCACAAACCTGCAGACTTATAAATGATAACTCTCGTCCACAAATATATTGAGGGAAGGCAACGAGGAGGATTTGAAAGCAAGGCAGAATTGCAGGAAACAGGTTTCAGGAGGCAGACTCGACTCGCCTTGAAAGCACATGGAAAGCGGCAAAGCGTTGACAACGATGCCCTTGGCCAAAAAGGGCGTATGCGTTTTTTCCTGAATATATTCAGGAAAAAACGCATACGCCCTTTTTGGCCAACCAGGCAAGCCGGAAAGGCAAATCAGCGCTACAGAGAAGTCTCGCTTGCCATCGGTCAAAAGGGCCATGCTGAAAAAAGTGTAAAAACCAGAAATGCAGGACAGGCCATGGAGACATGGGAGCCTTGCTACGCTGATGGGCGGGCTGTAAATTGCCAGCAGCCACTCTGGAGAAGTGTACGGTGTGTCCTGAAACATGTAATAAGCACAGCTTAGAGAGCATAGGGCACTTCCCCTCATGGGCGTATACATCGGGAAACCTAAAAATCAACAAGACACAGGCACCCCAAAGTTTAGGGCTGCTCTGTTTCCAAGAACCTCCACTTCGGTACACCTTCAATAGCCCAGGAAAGCGAAAAATGGATAAAGAAGTTGTGGTACTTAGGCACAATGGAATATCACTCAGCCATGAAATCAATGTCATAAGGCTAGTAGCAGCAGGATGAGTGGATTTAGGTACGATGACCCTCAGTGAAATAAGTCACAGAGAAAAAGACACTTATCCTAAGACATCACTTATAGAGGGAATGTCAAAATCGCTACACTTGAACTGAATTACAAAACAGAACAGAGTCACACATTTAGAAAACACACTATGGCTGCTTAACGGGAAAGGTGAGGTGGGGTGATGCATAAAACAAGGGTTTGAAATTAGCTCAGCTACCGTTCCACAAGCCAAATATGTAATAGACAAGACCTACTCCCTGCTCAGTGAACTGGACTCAACAGCCCCTATTCACCGCCCAAGAATATATCTGACTAGTAAGAGTCTTAAAACCTATGTATTGATCTCTCTCTGGAAGGGAATCAAGAGGGTGTAAAGCGGCATAAACACAGCAGTGAAAAGCAGCTAAACCCCATTATAAAAATAGATTACTTTAAAAAAAAAACCCCCATAAAACAAAGACAGTGAAAGAGAGAGAAATGCTTACAAAATCCGCTCAGGGGCTCTGATGCAACCTGGATTGACCATATCTAGACCCACAGCTGGATGAGACATAAGGCTGGACACTCTTGGGGCTGAGAGGATTGGTGAGCTTGGGTGAGCAAACGCAGACCCTTTAAAGTCATACTGCGTGGGACCCATGCCGTGGGTCCCAAATCTCCAGGTTCCAGGGCATCTTCCTACATCGAAAACATGCGTGGGAAACCCAGAAGATGGTACACCGTGTGATCGGGAAAGGTTTCTCAAACGCACCTCATTCCTCCTCTCCTTGTGCTCGGGTTCGCCATTCCAGCCGCTCTACTAACAATCTCCCTACTTGGAGAATCAGCACCTTTAACCTCCTGTTTCGGACAGGTCGCAATTTGGCCTGAGGATGAACGGGAAGAGGGGGAACCAATGAGAGACTAGCTCTAGGTGTTGGGACGGGCACAGGTCACTCTATTTTCCCATCAGGAAGAAGAATGAACCACAGGCTCAGCCTGCCCCCCGGAACCAGAATAGGGCCTGAAGCAATCCTGCGCTCTGGCGGCCAGCTCCCAAAAAAGCGAGTTGCCAAATGGAGCTCAGGGGCACTGCAACCCACAAACCTGCAGACTTATAAATGATAACTCTCGTCCACAAATATATTGAGGGAAGGCAACGAGGAGGATTTGAAAGCAAGGCAGAATTGCAGGAAACAGGTTTCAGGAGGCAGACTCGACTCGCCTTGAAAGCACATGGAAAGCGGCAAAGCGTTGACAACGATGCCCTTGGCCAAAAAGGGCGTATGCGTTTTTTCCTGAATATATTCAGGAAAAAACGCATACGCCCTTTTTGGCCAACCAGGCAAGCCGGAAAGGCAAATCAGCGCTACAGAGAAGTCTCGCTTGCCATCGGTCAAAAGGGCCATGCTGAAAAAAGTGTAAAAACCAGAAATGCAGGACAGGCCATGGAGACATGGGAGCCTTGCTACGCTGATGGGCGGGCTGTAAATTGCCAGCAGCCACTCTGGAGAAGTGTACGGTGTGTCCTGAAACATGTAATAAGCACAGCTTAGAGAGCATAGGGCACTTCCCCTCATGGGCGTATACATCGGGAAACCTAAAAATCAACAAGACACAGGCACCCCAAAGTTTAGGGCTGCTCTGTTTCCAAGAACCTCCACTTCGGTACACCTTCAATAGCCCAGGAAAGCGAAAAATGGATAAAGAAGTTGTGGTACTTAGGCACAATGGAATATCACTCAGCCATGAAATCAATGTCATAAGGCTAGTAGCAGCAGGATGAGTGGATTTAGGTACGATGACCCTCAGTGAAATAAGTCACAGAGAAAAAGACACTTATCCTAAGACATCACTTATAGAGGGAATGTCAAAATCGCTACACTTGAACTGAATTACAAAACAGAACAGAGTCACACATTTAGAAAACACACTATGGCTGCTTAACGGGAAAGGTGAGGTGGGGTGATGCATAAAACAAGGGTTTGAAATTAGCTCAGCTACCGTTCCACAAGCCAAATATGTAATAGACAAGACCTACTCCCTGCTCAGTGAACTGGACTCAACAGCCCCTATTCACCGCCCAAGAATATATCTGACTAGTAAGAGTCTTAAAACCTATGTATTGATCTCTCTCTGGAAGGGAATCAAGAGGGTGTAAAGCGGCATAAACACAGCAGTGAAAAGCAGCTAAACCCCATTATAAAAATAGATTACTTTTAAAAAAAAACCCCCATGAAACAAAGACAGTGAAAGAGAGAGAAATGCTTACAAAATCCGCTCAGGGGCTCTGATGCAACCTGGATTGACCATATCTAGACCCACAGCTGGATGAGACATAAGGCTGGACACTCTTGGGGCTGAGAGGATTGGTGAGCTTGGGTGAGCAAACGCAGACCCTTTAAAGTCATACTGCGTGGGACCCATGCCGTGGGTCCCAAATCTCCAGGTTCCAGGGCATCTTCCTACATCGAAAACATGCGTGGGAAACCCAGAAGATGGTACACCGTGTGATCGGGAAAGGTTTCTCAAACGCACCTCATTCCTCCTCTCCTTGTGCTCGGGTTCGCCATTCCAGCCGCTCTACTAACAATCTCCCTACTTGGAGAATCAGCACCTTTAACCTCCTGTTTCGGACAGGTCGCAATTTGGCCTGAGGATGAACGGGAAGAGGGGGAACCAATGAGAGACTAGCTCTAGGTGTTGGGACGGGCACAGGTCACTCTATTTTCCCATCAGGAAGAAGAATGAACCACAGGCTCAGCCTGCCCCCCGGAACCAGAATAGGGCCTGAAGCAATCCTGCGCTCTGGCGGCCAGCTCCCAAAAAAGCGAGTTGCCAAATGGAGCTCAGGGGCACTGCAACTCACAAACCTGCAGACTTATAAATGATAACTCTCGTCCACAAATATATTGAGGGAAGGCAACGAGGAGGATTTGAAAGCAAGGCAGAATTGCAGGAAACAGGTTTCAGGAGGCAGACTCGACTCGCCTTGAAAGCACAGGAAAAGCGGCAAAGCGTTGACAACGATGCCCTTGGCCAAAAAGGGCGTATGCGTTTTTTCCTGAATATATTCAGGAAAAAACGCATACGCCCTTTTTGGCCAACCAGGCAAGCCGGAAAGGCAAATCAGCGCTACAGAGAAGTCTCGCTTGCCATCGGTCAAAAGGGCCATGCTGAAAAAAGTGTAAAAACCAGAAATGCAGGACAGGCCATGGAGACATGGGAGCCTTGCTACGCTGATGGGCGGGCTGTAAATTGCCAGCAGCCACTCTGGAGAAGTGTACGGTGTGTCCTGAAACATGTAATAAGCACAGCTTAGAGAGCATAGGGCACTTCCCCTCATGGGCGTATACATCGGGAAACCTAAAAATCAACAAGACACAGGCACCCCAAAGTTTAGGGCTGCTCTGTTTCCAAGAACCTCCACTTCGGTACACCTTCAATAGCCCAGGAAAGCGAAAAATGGATAAAGAAGTTGTGGTACTTAGGCACAATGGAATATCACTCAGCCATGAAATCAATGTCATAAGGCTAGTAGCAGCAGGATGAGTGGATTTAGGTACGATGACCCTCAGTGAAATAAGTCACAGAGAAAAAGACACTTATCCTAAGACATCACTTATAGAGGGAATGTCAAAATCGCTACACTTGAACTGAATTACAAAACAGAACAGAGTCACACATTTAGAAAACACACTATGGCTGCTTAACGGGAAAGGTGAGGTGGGGTGATGCATAAAACAAGGGTTTGAAATTAGCTCAGCTACCGTTCCACAAGCCAAATATGTAATAGACAAGACCTACTCCCTGCTCAGTGAACTGGACTCAACAGCCCCTATTCACCGCCCAAGAATATATCTGACTAGTAAGAGTCTTAAAACCTATGTATTGATCTCTCTCTGGAAGGGAATCAAGAGGGTGTAAAGCGGCATAAACACAGCAGTGAAAAGCAGCTAAACCCCATTATAAAAATAGATTACTTTAAAAAAAAAAAACCCAATAAAACAAAGACAGTGAAAGAGAGAGAAATACTTACAAAATCCGCTCAGGGGCTCTGATGCAACCTGGATTGACCATATCTAGACCCACAGCTGGATGAGACATAAGGCTGGACACTCTTGGGGCTGAGAGGATTGGTGAGCTTGGGTGAGCAAACGCAGACCCTTTAAAGTCATACTGCGTGGGACCCATGCCGTGGGTCCCAAATCTCCAGGTTCCAGGGCATCTTCCTACATCGAAAACATGCGTGGGAAACCCAGAAGATGGTACACCGTGTGATCGGGAAAGGTTTCTCAAACGCACCTCATTCCTCCTCTCCTTGTGCTCGGGTTCGCCATTCCAGCCGCTCTACTAACAATCTCCCTACTTGGAGAATCAGCACCTTTAACCTCCTGTTTCGGACAGGTCGCAATTTGGCCTGAGGATGAACGGGAAGAGGGGGAACCAATGAGAGACTAGCTCTAGGTGTTGGGACGGGCACAGGTCACTCTATTTTCCCATCAGGAAGAAGAATGAACCACAGGCTCAGCCTGCCCCCCGGAACCAGAATAGGGCCTGAAGCAATCCTGCGCTCTGGCGGCCAGCTCCCAAAAAAGCGAGTTGCCAAATGGAGCTCAGGGGCACTGCAACTCACAAACCTGCAGAGTTATAAATGATAACTCTCGTCCACAAATATATTGAGGGAAGGCAACGAGGAGGATTTGAAAGCAAGGCAGAATTGCAGGAAACAGGTTTCAGGAGGCAGACTCGACTCGCCTTGAAAGCACAGGAAAAGCGGCAAAGCGTTGACAACGATGCCCTTGGCCAAAAAGGGCGTATGCGTTTTTTCCTGAATATATTCAGGAAAAAACGCATACGCCCTTTTTGGCCAACCAGGCAAGCCGGAAAGGCAAATCAGCGCTACAGAGAAGTCTCGCTTGCCATCGGTCAAAAGGGCCATGCTGAAAAAAGTGTAAAAACCAGAAATGCAGGACAGGCCATGGAGACATGGGAGCCTTGCTACGCTGATGGGCGGGCTGTAAATTGCCAGCAGCCACTCTGGAGAAGTGTACGGTGTGTCCTGAAACATGTAATAAGCACAGCTTAGAGAGCATAGGGCACTTCCACTCATGGGCGTATACATCGGGAAACCTAAAAATCAACAAGACACAGGCACCCCAAAGTTTAGGGCTGCTCTGTTTCCAAGAACCTCCACTTCGGTACACCTTCAATAGCCCAGGAAAGCGAAAAATGGATAAAGAAGTTGTGGTACTTAGGCACAATGGAATATCACTCAGCCATGAAATCAATGTCATAAGGCTAGTAGCAGCAGGATGAGTGGATTTAGGTACGATGACCCTCAGTGAAATAAGTCACAGAGAGAAAGACACTTATCCTAAGACATCACTTATAGAGGGAATGTCAAAATCGCTACACTTGAACTGAATTACAAAACAGAACAGAGTCACACATTTAGAAAACACACTATGGCTGCTTAACGGGAAAGGTGAGGTGGGGTGATGCATAAAACAAGGGTTTGAAATTAGCTCAGCTACCGTTCCACAAGCCAAATATGTAATAGACAAGACCTACTCCCTGCTCAGTGAACTGGACTCAACAGCCCCTATTCACCGCCCAAGAATATATCTGACTAGTAAGAGTCTTAAAACCTATGTATTGATCTCTCTCTGGAAGGGAATCAAGAGGGTGTAAAGCGGCATAAACACAGCAGTGAAAAGCAGCTAAACCCCATTATAAAAATAGATTACTTTAAAAAAAAAAAACCCAATAAAACAAAGACAGTGAAAGAGAGAGAAATGCTTACAAAATCCGCTCAGGGGCTCTGATGCAACCTGGATTGACCATATCTAGACCCACAGCTGGATGAGACATAAGGCTGGACACTCTTGGGGCTGAGAGGATTGGTGAGCTTGGGTGAGCAAACGCAGACCCTTTAAAGTCATACTGCGTGGGACCCATGCCGTGGGTCCCAAATCTCCAGGTTCCAGGGCATCTTCCTCCATCGAAAACATGCGTGGGAAACCCAGAAGATGGTACACCGTGTGATCGGGAAAGGTTTCTCAAACGCACCTCATTCCTCCTCTCCTTGTGCTCGGGTTCGCCATTCCAGCCGCTCTACTAACAATCTCCCTACTTGGAGAATCAGCACCTTTAACCTCCTGTTTCGGACAGGTCGCAATTTGGCCTGAGGATGAACGGGAAGAGGGGGAACCAATGAGAGACTAGCTCTAGGTGTTGGGACGGGCACAGGTCACTCTATTTTCCCATCAGGAAGAAGAATGAACCACAGGCTCAGCCTGCCCCCCGGAACCAGAATAGGGCCTGAAGCAATCCTGCGCTCTGGCGGCCAGCTCCCAAAAAAGCGAGTTGCCAAATGGAGCTCAGGGGCACTGCAACTCACAAACCTGCAGACTTATAAATGATAACTCTCGTCCACAAATATATTGAGGGAAGGCAACGAGGAGGATTTGAAAGCAAGGCAGAATTGCAGGAAACAGGTTTCAGGAGGCAGACTCGACTCGCCTTGAAAGCACAGGAAAAGCGGCAAAGCGTTGACAACGATGCCCTTGGCCAAAAAGGGCGTATGCGTTTTTTCCTGAATATATTCAGGAAAAAACGCATACGCCCTTTTTGGCCAACCAGGCAAGCCGGAAAGGCAAATCAGCGCTACAGAGAAGTCTCGCTTGCCATCGGTCAAAAGGGCCATGCTGAAAAAAGTGTAAAAACCAGAAATGCAGGACAGGCCATGGAGACATGGGAGCCTTGCTACGCTGATGGGCGGGCTGTAAATTGCCAGCAGCCACTCTGGAGAAGTGTACGGTGTGTCCTGAAACATGTAATAAGCACAGCTTAGAGAGCATAGGGCACTTCCACTCATGGGCGTATACATCGGGAAACCTAAAAATCAACAAGACACAGGCACCCCAAAGTTTAGGGCTGCTCTGTTTCCAAGAACCTCCACTTCGGTACACCTTCAATAGCCCAGGAAAGCGAAAAATGGATAAAGAAGTTGTGGTACTTAGGCACAATGGAATATCACTCAGCCATGAAATCAATGTCATAAGGCTAGTAGCAGCAGGATGAGTGGATTTAGGTACGATGACCCTCAGTGAAATAAGTCACAGAGAGAAAGACACTTATCCTAAGACATCACTTATAGAGGGAATGTCAAAATCGCTACACTTGAACTGAATTACAAAACAGAACAGAGTCACACATTTAGAAAACACACTATGGCTGCTTAACGGGAAAGGTGAGGTGGGGTGATGCATAAAACAAGGGTTTGAAATTAGCTCAGCTACCGTTCCACAAGCCAAATATGTAATAGACAAGACCTACTCCCTGCTCAGTGAACTGGACTCAACAGCCCCTATTCACCGCCCAAGAATATATCTGACTAGTAAGAGTCTTAAAACCTATGTATTGATCTCTCTCTGGAAGGGAATCAAGAGGGTGTAAAGCGGCATAAACACAGCAGTGAAAAGCAGCTAAACCCCATTATAAAAATAGATTACTTTAAAAAAAAAACCCCCATAAAACAAAGACAGTGAAAGAGAGAGAAATGCTTACAAAATCCGCTCAGGGGCTCTGATGCAACCTGGATTGACCATATCTAGACCCACAGCTGGATGAGACATAAGGCTGGACACTCTTGGGGCTGAGAGGATTGGTGAGCTTGGGTGAGCAAACGCAGACCCTTTAAAGTCATACTGCGTGGGACCCATGCCGTGGGTCCCAAATCTCCAGGTTCCAGGGCATCTTCCTACATCGAAAACATGCGTGGGAAACCCAGAAGATGGTACACCGTGTGATCGGGAAAGGTTTCTCAAACGCACCTCATTCCTCCTCTCCTTGTGCTCGGGTTCGCCATTCCAGCCGCTCTACTAACAATCTCCCTACTTGGAGAATCAGCACCTTTAACCTCCTGTTTCGGACAGGTCGCAATTTGGCCTGAGGATGAACGGGAAGAGGGGGAACCAATGAGAGACTAGCTCTAGGTGTTGGGACGGGCACAGGTCACTCTATTTTCCCATCAGGAAGAAGAATGAACCACAGGCTCAGCCTGCCCCCCGGAACCAGAATAGGGCCTGAAGCAATCCTGCGCTCTGGCGGCCAGCTCCCAAAAAAGCGAGTTGCCAAATGGAGCTCAGGGGCACTGCAACCCACAAACCTGCAGACTTATAAATGATAACTCTCGTCCACAAATATATTGAGGGAAGGCAACGAGGAGGATTTGAAAGCAAGGCAGAATTGCAGGAAACAGGTTTCAGGAGGCAGACTCGACTCGCCTTGAAAGCACATGGAAAGCGGCAAAGCGTTGACAACGATGCCCTTGGCCAAAAAGGGCGTATGCGTTTTTTCCTGAATATATTCAGGAAAAAACGCATACGCCCTTTTTGGCCAACCAGGCAAGCCGGAAAGGCAAATCAGCGCTACAGAGAAGTCTCGCTTGCCATCGGTCAAAAGGGCCATGCTGAAAAAAGTGTAAAAACCAGAAATGCAGGACAGGCCATGGAGACATGGGAGCCTTGCTACGCTGATGGGCGGGCTGTAAATTGCCAGCAGCCACTCTGGAGAAGTGTACGGTGTGTCCTGAAACATGTAATAAGCACAGCTTAGAGAGCATAGGGCACTTCCCCTCATGGGCGTATACATCGGGAAACCTAAAAATCAACAAGACACAGGCACCCCAAAGTTTAGGGCTGCTCTGTTTCCAAGAACCTCCACTTCGGTACACCTTCAATAGCCCAGGAAAGCGAAAAATGGATAAAGAAGTTGTGGTACTTAGGCACAATGGAATATCACTCAGCCATGAAATCAATGTCATAAGGCTAGTAGCAGCAGGATGAGTGGATTTAGGTACGATGACCCTCAGTGAAATAAGTCACAGAGAAAAAGACACTTATCCTAAGACATCACTTATAGAGGGAATGTCAAAATCGCTACACTTGAACTGAATTACAAAACAGAACAGAGTCACACATTTAGAAAACACACTATGGCTGCTTAACGGGAAAGGTGAGGTGGGGTGATGCATAAAACAAGGGTTTGAAATTAGCTCAGCTACCGTTCCACAAGCCAAATATGTAATAGACAAGACCTACTCCCTGCTCAGTGAACTGGACTCAACAGCCCCTATTCACCGCCCAAGAATATACCTGACTAGTAAGAGTCTTAAAACCTATGTATTGATCTCTCTCTGGAAGGGAATCAAGAGGGTGTAAAGCGGCATAAACACAGCAGTGAAAAGCAGCTAAACCCCATTATAAAAATAGATTACTTTAAAAAAAAAACCCCCATAAAACAAAGACAGTGAAAGAGAGAGAAATGCTTACAAAATCCGCTCAGGGGCTCTGATGCAACCTGGATTGACCATATCTAGACCCACAGCTGGATGAGACATAAGGCTGGGCACTCTTGGGGCTGAGAGGATTGGTGAGCTTGGGTGAGCAAACGCAGACCCTTTAAAGTCATACTGCGTGGGACCCATGCCGTGGGTCCCAAATCTCCAGGTTCCAGGGCATCTTCCTACATCGAAAACATGCGTGGGAAACCCAGAAGATGGTACACCGTGTGATCGGGAAAGGTTTCTCAAACGCACCTCATTCCTCCTCTCCTTGTGCTCGGGTTCGCCATTCCAGCCGCTCTACTAACAATCTCCCTACTTGGAGAATCAGCACCTTTAACCTCCTGTTTCGGACAGGTCGCAATTTGGCCTGAGGATGAACGGGAAGAGGGGGAACCAATGAGAGACTAGCTCTAGGTGTTGGGACAGGCACAGGTCACTCTATTTTCCCATCAGGAAGAAGAATGAACCACAGGCTCAGCCTGCCCCCCGGAACCAGAATAGGGCCTGAAGCAATCCTGCGCTCTGGCGGCCAGCTCCCAAAAAAGCGAGTTGCCAAATGGAGGTCAGGGGCACTGCAACCCACAAACCTGCAGACTTATAAATGATAACTCTCGTCCACAAATATATTGAGGGAAGGCAACGAGGAGGATTTGAAAGCAAGGCAGAATTGCAGGAAACAGGTTTCAGGAGGCAGACTCGACTCGCCTTGAAAGCACAGGAAAAGCGGCAAAGCGTTGACAACGATGCCCTTGGCCAAAAAGGGCGTATGCGTTTTTTCCTGAATATATTCAGGAAAAAACGCATACGCCCTTTTTGGCCAACCAGGCAAGCCGGAAAGGCAAATCAGCGCTACAGAGAAGTCTCGCTTGCCATCGGTCAAAAGGGCCATGCTGAAAAAAGTGTAAAAACCAGAAATGCAGGACAGGCCATGGAGACATGGGAGCCTTGCTACGCTGATGGGCGGGCTGTAAATTGCCAGCAGCCACTCTGGAGAAGTGTACGGTGTGTCCTGAAACATGTAATAAGCACAGCTTAGAGAGCATAGGGCACTTCCCCTCATGGGCGTATACATCGGGAAACCTAAAAATCAACAAGACACAGGCACCCCAAAGTTTAGGGCTGCTCTGTTTCCAAGAACCTCCACTTCGGTACACCTTCAATAGCCCAGGAAAGCGAAAAATGGATAAAGAAGTTGTGGTACTTAGGCACAATGGAACATCACTCAGCCATGAAATCAATGTCATAAGGCTAGTAGCAGCAGGATGAGTGGATTTAGGTACGATGACCCTCAGTGAAATAAGTCACAGAGAAAAAGACACTTATCCTAAGATATCACTTATAGAGGGAATGTCAAAATCGCTACACTTGAACTGAATTACAAAACAGAACAGAGTCACACATTTAGAAAACACACTATGGCTGCTTAACGGGAAAGGTGAGGTGGGGTGATGCATAAAACAAGGGTTTGAAATTAGCTCAGCTACCGTTCCACAAGCCAAATATGTAATAGACAAGACCTACTCCCTGCTCAGTGAACTGGACTCAACAGCCCCTATTCACCGCCCAAGAATATATCTGACTAGTAAGAGTCTTAAAACCTACGTATTGATCTCTCTCTGGAAGGGAATCAAGAGGGTGTAAAGCGGCATAAACACAGCAGTGAAAAGCAGCTAAACCCCATTATAAAAATAGATTACTTTAAAAAAAAAAAAAACCCATAAAACAAAGACAGTGAAAGAGAGAGAAATGCTTACAAAATCCGCTCAGGGGCTCTGATGCAACCTGGATTGACCATATCTAGACCCACAGCTGGATGAGACATAAGGCTGGACACTCTTGGGGCTGAGAGGATTGGTGAGCTTGGGTGAGCAAACGCAGACCCTTTAAAGTCATACTGCGTGGGACCCATGCCGTGGGTCCCAAATCTCCAGGTTCCAGGGCATCTTCCTACATCGAAAACATGCGTGGGAAACCCAGAAGATGGTACACCGTGTGATCGGGAAAGGTTTCTCAAACGCACCTCATTCCTCCTCTCCTTGTGCTCGGGTTCGCCATTCCAGCCGCTCTACTAACAATCTCCCTACTTGGAGAATCAGCACCTTTAACCTCCTGTTTCGGACAGGTCGCAATTTGGCCTGAGGATGAACGGGAAGAGGGGGAACCAATGAGAGACTAGCTCTAGGTGTTGGGACAGGCACAGGTCACTCTATTTTCCCATCAGGAAGAAGAATGAACCACAGGCTCAGCCTGCCCCCCGGAACCAGAATAGGGCCTGAAGCAATCCTGCGCTCTGGCGGCCAGCTCCCAAAAAAGCGAGTTGACAAATGGAGCTCAGGGGCACTGCAACCCACAAACCTGCAGACTTATAAATGATAACTCTCGTCCACAAATATATTGAGGGAAGGCAACGAGGAGGATTTGAAAGCAAGGCAGAATTGCAGGAAACAGGTTTCAGGAGGCAGACTCGACTCGCCTTGAAAGCACAGGAAAAGCGGCAAAGCGTTGACAACGATGCCCTTGGCCAAAAAGGGCGTATGCGTTTTTTCCTGAATATATTCAGGAAAAAACGCATACGCCCTTTTTGGCCAACCAGGCAAGCCGGAAAGGCAAATCAGCGCTACAGAGAAGTCTCGCTTGCCATCGGTCAAAAGGGCCATGCTGAAAAAAGTGTAAAAACCAGAAATGCAGGACAGGCCATGGAGACATGGGAGCCTTGCTACGCTGATGGGCGGGCTGTAAATTGCCAGCAGCCACTCTGGAGAAGTGTACGGTGTGTCCTGAAACATGTAATAAGCACAGCTTAGAGAGCATAGGGCACTTCCCCTCATGGGCGTATACATCGGGAAACCTAAAAATCAACAAGACACAGGCACCCCAAAGTTTAGGGCTGCTCTGTTTCCAAGAACCTCCACTTCGGTACACCTTCAATAGCCCAGGAAAGCGAAAAATGGATAAAGAAGTTGTGGTACTTAGGCACAATGGAATATCACTCAGCCATGAAATCAATGTCATAAGGCTAGTAGCAGCAGGATGAGTGGATTTAGGTACGATGACCCTCAGTGAAATAAGTCACAGAGAAAAAGACACTTATCCTAAGACATCACTTATAGAGGGAATGTCAAAATCGCTACACTTGAACTGAATTACAAAACAGAACAGAGTCACACATTTAGAAAACACACTATGGCTGCTTAACGGGAAAGGTGAGGTGGGGTGATGCATAAAACAAGGGTTTGAAATTAGCTCAGCTACCGTTCCACAAGCCAAATATGTAATAGACAAGACCTACTCCCTGCTCAGTGAACTGGACTCAACAGCCCCTATTCACCGCCCAAGAATATACCTGACTAGTAAGAGTCTTAAAACCTACGTATTGATCTCTCTCTGGAAGGGAATCAAGAGGGTGTAAAGCGGCATAAACACAGCAGTGAAAAGCAGCTAAACCCCATTATAAAAATAGATTACTTTAAAAAAAAAAAACCCATAAAACAAAGACAGTGAAAGAGAGAGAAATGCTTACAAAATCCGCTCAGGGGCTCTGATGCAACCTGGATTGACCATATCTAGACCCACAGCTGGATGAGACATAAGGCTGGACACTCTTGGGGCTGAGAGGATTGGTGAGCTTGGGTGAGCAAACGCAGACCCTTTAAAGTCATACTGCGTGGGACCCATGCCGTGGGTCCCAAATCTCCAGGTTCCAGGGCATCTTCCTACATCGAAAACATGCGTGGGAAACCCAGAAGATGGTACACCGTGTGATCGGGAAAGGTTTCTCAAACGCACCTCATTCCTCCTCTCCTTGTGCTCGGGTTCGCCATTCCAGCCGCTCTACTAACAATCTCCCTACTTGGAGAATCAGCACCTTTAACCTCCTGTTTCGGACAGGTCGCAATTTGGCCTGAGGATGAACGGGAAGAGGGGGAACCAATGAGAGACTAGCTCTAGGTGTTGGGACAGGCACAGGTCACTCTATTTTCCCATCAGGAAGAAGAATGAACCACAGGCTCAGCCTGCCCCCCGGAACCAGAATAGGGCCTGAAGCAATCCTGCGCTCTGGCGGCCAGCTCCCAAAAAAGCGAGTTGCCAAATGGAGCTCAGGGGCACTGCAACCCACAAACCTGCAGACTTATAAATGATAACTCTCGTCCACAAATATATTGAGGGAAGGCAACGAGGAGGATTTGAAAGCAAGGCAGAATTGCAGGAAACAGGTTTCAGGAGGCAGACTCGACTCGCCTTGAAAGCACAGGAAAAGCGGCAAAGCGTTGACAACGATGCCCTTGGCCAAAAAGGGCGTATGCGTTTTTTCCTGAATATATTCAGGAAAAAACGCATACGCCCTTTTTGGCCAACCAGGCAAGCCGGAAAGGCAAATCAGCGCTACAGAGAAGTCTCGCTTGCCATCGGTCAAAAGGGCCATGCTGAAAAAAGTGTAAAAACCAGAAATGCAGGACAGGCCATGGAGACATGGGAGCCTTGCTACGCTGATGGGCGGGCTGTAAATTGCCAGCAGCCACTCTGGAGAAGTGTACGGTGTGTCCTGAAACATGTAATAAGCACAGCTTAGAGAGCATAGGGCACTTCCCCTCATGGGCGTATACATCGGGAAACCTAAAAATCAACAAGACACAGGCACCCCAAAGTTTAGGGCTGCTCTGTTTCCAAGAACCTCCACTTCGCTACACCTTCAATAGCCCAGGAAAGCGAAAAATGGATAAAGAAGTTGTGGTACTTAGGCACAATGGAATATCACTCAGCCATGAAATCAATGTCATAAGGCTAGTAGCAGCAGGATGAGTGGATTTAGGTACGATGACCCTCAGTGAAATAAGTCACAGAGAAAAAGACACTTATCCTAAGACATCACTTATAGAGGGAATGTCAAAATCGCTACACTTGAACTGAATTACAAAACAGAACAGAGTCACACATTTAGAAAACACACTATGGCTGCTTAACGGGAAAGGTGAGGTGGGGTGATGCATAAAACAAGGGTTTGAAATTAGCTCAGCTACCGTTCCACAAGCCAAATATGTAATAGACAAGACCTACTCCCTGCTCAGTGAACTGGACTCAACAGCCCCTATTCACCGCCCAAGAATATACCTGACTAGTAAGAGTCTTAAAACCTACGTATTGATCTCTCTCTGGAAGGGAATCAAGAGGGTGTAAAGCGGCATAAACACAGCAGTGAAAAGCAGCTAAACCCCATTATAAAAATAGATTACTTTAAAAAAAAAAAACCCATAAAACAAAGACAGTGAAAGAGAGAGAAATGCTTACAAAATCCGCTCAGGGGCTCTGATGCAACCTGGATTGACCATATCTAGACCCACAGCTGGATGAGACATAAGGCTGGACACTCTTGGGGCTGAGAGGATTGGTGAGCTTGGGTGAGCAAACGCAGACCCTTTAAAGTCATACTGCGTGGGACCCATGCCGTGGGTCCCAAATCTCCAGGTTCCAGGGCATCTTCCTACATCGAAAACATGCGTGGGAAACCCAGAAGATGGTACACCGTGTGATCGGGAAAGGTTTCTCAAACGCACCTCATTCCTCCTCTCCTTGTGCTCGGGTTCGCCATTCCAGCCGCTCTACTAACAATCTCCCTACTTGGAGAATCAGCACCTTTAACCTCCTGTTTCGGACAGGTCGCAATTTGGCCTGAGGATGAACGGGAAGAGGGGGAACCAATGAGAGACTAGCTCTAGGTGTTGGGACAGGCACAGGTCACTCTATTTTCCCATCAGGAAGAAGAATGAACCACAGGCTCAGCCTGCCCCCCGGAACCAGAATAGGGCCTGAAGCAATCCTGCGCTCTGGCGGCCAGCTCCCAAAACAGCGAGTTGCCAAATGGAGCTCAGGGGCACTGCAACCCACAAACCTGCAGACTTATAAATGATAACTCTCGTCCACAAATATATTGAGGGAAGGCAACGAGGAGGATTTGAAAGCAAGGCAGAATTGCAGGAAACAGGTTTCAGGAGGCAGACTCGACTCGCCTTGAAAGCACAGGAAAAGCGGCAAAGCGTTGACAACGATGCCCTTGGCCAAAAAGGGCGTATGCGTTTTTTCCTGAATATATTCAGGAAAAAACGCATACGCCCTTTTTGGCCAACCAGGCAAGCCGGAAAGGCAAATCAGCGCTACAGAGAAGTCTCGCTTGCCATCGGTCAAAAGGGCCATGCTGAAAAAAGTGTAAAAACCAGAAATGCAGGACAGGCCATGGAGACATGGGAGCCTTGCTACGCTGATGGGCGGGCTGTAAATTGCCAGCAGCCACTCTGGAGAAGTGTACGGTGTGTCCTGAAACATGTAATAAGCACAGCTTAGAGAGCATAGGGCACTTCCCCTCATGGGCGTATACATCGGGAAACCTAAAAATCAACAAGACACAGGCACCCCAAAGTTTAGGGCTGCTCTGTTTCCAAGAACCTCCACTTCGCTACACCTTCAATAGCCCAGGAAAGCGAAAAATGGATAAAGAAGTTGTGGTACTTAGGCACAATGGAATATCACTCAGCCATGAAATCAATGTCATAAGGCTAGTAGCAGCAAGATGAGTGGATTTAGGTACGATGACCCTCAGTGAAATAAGTCACAGAGAAAAAGACACTTATCCTAAGACATCACTTATAGAGGGAATGTCAAAATCGCTACACTTGAACTGAATTACAAAACAGAACAGAGTCACACATTTAGAAAACACACTATGGCTGCTTAACGGGAAAGGTGAGGTGGGGTGATGCATAAAACAAGGGTTTGAAATTAGCTCAGCTACCGTTCCACAAGCCAAATATGTAATAGACAAGACCTACTCCCTGCTCAGTGAACTGGACTCAACAGCCCCTATTCACCGCCCAAGAATATACCTGACTAGTAAGAGTCTTAAAACCTACGTATTGATCTCTCTCTGGAAGGGAATCAAGAGGGTGTAAAGCGGCATAAACACAGCAGTGAAAAGCAGCTAAACCCCATTATAAAAATAGATTACTTTAAAAAAAAAAACCCATAAAACAAAGACAGTGAAAGAGAGAGAAATGCTTACAAAATCCGCTCAGGGGCTCTGATGCAACCTGGATTGACCATATCTAGACCCACAGCTGGATGAGACATAAGGCTGGACACTCTTGGGGCTGAGAGGATTGGTGAGCTTGGGTGAGCAAACGCAGACCCTTTAAAGTCATACTGCGTGGTACCCATGCCGTGGGTCCCAAATCTCCAGGTTCCAGGGCATCTTCCTACATCGAAAACATGCGTGGGAAACCCAGAAGATGGTACACCGTGTGATCGGGAAAGGTTTCTCAAACGCACCTCATTCCTCCTCTCCTTGTGCTCGGGTTCGCCATTCCAGCCGCTCTACTAACAATCTCCCTACTTGGAGAATCAGCACCTTTAACCTCCTGTTTCGGACAGGTCGCAATTTGGCCTGAGGATGAACGGGAAGAGGGGGAACCAATGAGAGACTAGCTCTAGGTGTTGGGACAGGCACAGGTCACTCTATTTTCCCATCAGGAAGAAGAATGAACCACAGGCTCAGCCTGCCCCCCGGAACCAGAATAGGGCCTGAAGCAATCCTGCGCTCTGGCGGCCAGCTCCCAAAACAGCGAGTTGCCAAATGGAGCTCAGGGGCACTGCAACCCACAAACCTGCAGACTTATAAATGATAACTCTCGTCCACAAATATATTGAGGGAAGGCAACGAGGAGGATTTGAAAGCAAGGCAGAATTGCAGGAAACAGGTTTCAGGAGGCAGACTCGACTCGCCTTGAAAGCACAGGAAAAGCGGCAAAGCGTTGACAACGATGCCCTTGGCCAAAAAGGGCGTATGCGTTTTTTCCTGAATATATTCAGGAAAAAACGCATACGCCCTTTTTGGCCAACCAGGCAAGCCGGAAAGGCAAATCAGCGCTACAGAGAAGTCTCGCTTGCCATCGGTCAAAAGGGCCATGCTGAAAAAAGTGTAAAAACCAGAAATGCAGGACAGGCCATGGAGACATGGGAGCCTTGCTACGCTGATGGGCGGGCTGTAAATTGCCAGCAGCCACTCTGGAGAAGTGTACGGTGTGTCCTGAAACATGTAATAAGCACAGCTTAGAGAGCATAGGGCACTTCCCCTCATGGGCGTATACATCGGGAAACCTAAAAATCAACAAGACACAGGCACCCCAAAGTTTAGGGCTGCTCTGTTTCCAAGAACCTCCACTTCGGTACACCTTCAATAGCCCAGGAAAGCGAAAAATGGATAAAGAAGTTGTGGTACTTAGGCACAATGGAATATCACTCAGCCATGAAATCAATGTCATAAGGCTAGTAGCAGCAGGATGAGTGGATTTAGGTACGATGACCCTCAGTGAAATAAGTCACAGAGAAAAAGACACTTATCCTAAGACATCACTTATAGAGGGAATGTCAAAATCGCTACACTTGAACTGAATTACAAAACAGAACAGAGTCACACATTTAGAAAACACACTATGGCTGCTTAACGGGAAAGGTGAGGTGGGGTGATGCATAAAACAAGGGTTTGAAATTAGCTCAGCTACCGTTCCACAAGCCAAATATGTAATAGACAAGACCTACTCCCTGCTCAGTGAACTGGACTCAACAGCCCCTATTCACCGCCCAAGAATATACCTGACTAGTAAGAGTCTTAAAACCTATGTATTGATCTCTCTCTGGAAGGGAATCAAGAGGGTGTAAAGCGGCATAAACACAGCAGTGAAAAGCAGCTAAACCCCATTATAAAAATAGATTACTTTAAAAAAAAAAAACCCATAAAACAAAGACAGTGAAAGAGAGAGAAATGCTTACAAAATCCGCTCAGGGGCTCTGATGCAACCTGGATTGACCATATCTAGACCCACAGCTGGATGAGACATAAGGCTGGACACTCTTGGGGCTGAGAGGATTGGTGAGCTTGGGTGAGCAAACGCAGACCCTTTAAAGTCATACTGCGTGGGACCCATGCCGTGGGTCCCAAATCTCCAGGTTCCAGGGCATCTTCCTACATCGAAAACATGCGTGGGAAACCCAGAAGATGGTACACCGTGTGATCGGGAAAGGTTTCTCAAACGCACCTCATTCCTCCTCTCCTTGTGCTCGGGTTCGCCATTCCAGCCGCTCTACTAACAATCTCCCTACTTGGAGAATCAGCACCTTTAACCTCCTGTTTCGGACAGGTCGCAATTTGGCCTGAGGATGAACGGGAAGAGGGGGAACCAATGAGAGACTAGCTCTAGGTGTTGGGACAGGCACAGGTCACTCTATTTTCCCATCAGGAAGAAGAATGAACCACAGGCTCAGCCTGCCCCCCGGAACCAGAATAGGGCCTGAAGCAATCCTGCGCTCTGGCGGCCAGCTCCCAAAACAGCGAGTTGCCAAATGGAGCTCAGGGGCACTGCAACCCACAAACCTGCAGACTTATAAATGATAACTCTCGTCCACAAATATATTGAGGGAAGGCAACGAGGAGGATTTGAAAGCAAGGCAGAATTGCAGGAAACAGGTTTCAGGAGGCAGACTCGACTCGCCTTGAAAGCACAGGAAAAGCGGCAAAGCGTTGACAACGATGCCCTTGGCCAAAAAGGGCGTATGCGTTTTTTCCTGAATATATTCAGGAAAAAACGCATACGCCCTTTTTGGCCAACCAGGCAAGCCGGAAAGGCAAATCAGCGCTACAGAGAAGTCTCGCTTGCCATCGGTCAAAAGGGCCATGCTGAAAAAAGTGTAAAAACCAGAAATGCAGGACAGGCCATGGAGACATGGGAGCCTTGCTACGCTGATGGGCGGGCTGTAAATTGCCAGCAGCCACTCTGGAGAAGTGTACGGTGTGTCCTGAAACATGTAATAAGCACAGCTTAGAGAGCATAGGGCACTTCCCCTCATGGGCGTATACATCGGGAAACCTAAAAATCAACAAGACACAGGCACCCCAAAGTTTAGGGCTGCTCTGTTTCCAAGAACCTCCACTTCGCTACACCTTCAATAGCCCAGGAAAGCGAAAAATGGATAAAGAAGTTGTGGTACTTAGGCACAATGGAATATCACTCAGCCATGAAATCAATGTCATAAGGCTAGTAGCAGCAGGATGAGTGGATTTAGGTACGATGACCCTCAGTGAAATAAGTCACAGAGAAAAAGACACTTATCCTAAGACATCACTTATAGAGGGAATGTCAAAATCGCTACACTTGAACTGAATTACAAAACAGAACAGAGTCACACATTTAGAAAACACACTATGGCTGCTTAACGGGAAAGGTGAGGTGGGGTGATGCATAAAACAAGGGTTTGAAATTAGCTCAGCTACCGTTCCACAAGCCAAATATGTAATAGACAAGACCTACTCCCTGCTCAGTGAACTGGACTCAACAGCCCCTATTCACCGCCCAAGAATATACCTGACTAGTAAGAGTCTTAAAACCTATGTATTGATCTCTCTCTGGAAGGGAATCAAGAGGGTGTAAAGCGGCATAAACACAGCAGTGAAAAGCAGCTAAACCCCATTATAAAAATAGATTACTTTAAAAAAAAAAAACCCATAAAACAAAGACAGTGAAAGAGAGAGAAATGCTTACAAAATCCGCTCAGGGGCTCTGATGCAACCTGGATTGACCATATCTAGACCCACAGCTGGATGAGACATAAGGCTGGACACTCTTGGGGCTGAGAGGATTGGTGAGCTTGGGTGAGCAAACGCAGACCCTTTAAAGTCATACTGCGTGGGACCCATGCCGTGGGTCCCAAATCTCCAGGTTCCAGGGCATCTTCCTACATCGAAAACATGCGTGGGAAACCCAGAAGATGGTACACCGTGTGATCGGGAAAGGTTTCTCAAACGCACCTCATTCCTCCTCTCCTTGTGCTCGGGTTCGCCATTCCAGCCGCTCTACTAACAATCTCCCTACTTGGAGAATCAGCACCTTTAACCTCCTGTTTCGGACAGGTCGCAATTTGGCCTGAGGATGAACGGGAAGAGGGGGAACCAATGAGAGACTAGCTCTAGGTGTTGGGACAGGCACAGGTCACTCTATTTTCCCATCAGGAAGAAGAATGAACCACAGGCTCAGCCTGCCCCCCGGAACCAGAATAGGGCCTGAAGCAATCCTGCGCTCTGGCGGCCAGCTCCCAAAAAAGCGAGTTGCCAAATGGAGCTCAGGGGCACTGCAACCCACAAACCTGCAGACTTATAAATGATAACTCTCGTCCACAAATATATTGAGGGAAGGCAACGAGGAGGATTTGAAAGCAAGGCAGAATTGCAGGAAACAGGTTTCAGGAGGCAGACTCGACTCGCCTTGAAAGCACAGGAAAAGCGGCAAAGCGTTGACAACGATGCCCTTGGCCAAAAAGGGCGTATGCGTTTTTTCCTGAATATATTCAGGAAAAAACGCATACGCCCTTTTTGGCCAACCAGGCAAGCCGGAAAGGCAAATCAGCGCTACAGAGAAGTCTCGCTTGCCATCGGTCAAAAGGGCCATGCTGAAAAAAGTGTAAAAACCAGAAATGCAGGACAGGCCATGGAGACATGGGAGCCTTGCTACGCTGATGGGCGGGCTGTAAATTGCCAGCAGCCACTCTGGAGAAGTGTACGGTGTGTCCTGAAACATGTAATAAGCACAGCTTAGAGAGCATAGGGCACTTCCCCTCATGGGCGTATACATCGGGAAACCTAAAAATCAACAAGACACAGGCACCCCAAAGTTTAGGGCTGCTCTGTTTCCAAGAACCTCCACTTCGCTACACCTTCAATAGCCCAGGAAAGCGAAAAATGGATAAAGAAGTTGTGGTACTTAGGCACAATGGAATATCACTCAGCCATGAAATCAATGTCATAAGGCTAGTAGCAGCAGGATGAGTGGATTTAGGTACGATGACCCTCAGTGAAATAAGTCACAGAGAAAAAGACACTTATCCTAAGACATCACTTATAGAGGGAATGTCAAAATCGCTACACTTGAACTGAATTACAAAACAGAACAGAGTCACACATTTAGAAAACACACTATGGCTGCTTAACGGGAAAGGTGAGGTGGGGTGATGCATAAAACAAGGGTTTGAAATTAGCTCAGCTACCGTTCCACAAGCCAAATATGTAATAGACAAGACCTACTCCCTGCTCAGTGAACTGGACTCAACAGCCCCTATTCACCGCCCAAGAATATACCTGACTAGTAAGAGTCTTAAAACCTATGTATTGATCTCTCTCTGGAAGGGAATCAAGAGGGTGTAAAGCGGCATAAACACAGCAGTGAAAAGCAGCTAAACCCCATTATAAAAATAGATTACTTTAAAAAAAAAAACCCCATAAAACAAAGACAGTGAAACAGAGAGAAATGCTTACAAAATCCGCTCAGGGGCTCTGATGCAACCTGGATTGACCATATCTAGACCCACAGCTGGATGAGACATAAGGCTGGGCACTCTTGGGGCTGAGAGGATTGGTGAGCTTGGGTGAGCAAACGCAGACCCTTTAAAGTCATACTGCGTGGGACCCATGCCGTGGGTCCCAAATCTCCAGGTTCCAGGGCATCTTCCTACATCGAAAACATGCGTGGGAAACCCAGAAGATGGTACACCGTGTGATCGGGAAAGGTTTCTCAAACGCACCTCATTCCTCCTCTCCTTGTGCTCGGGTTCGCCATTCCAGCCGCTCTACTAACAATCTCCCTACTTGGAGAATCAGCACCTTTAACCTCCTGTTTCGGACAGGTCGCAATTTGGCCTGAGGATGAACGGGAAGAGGGGGAACCAATGAGAGACTAGCTCTAGGTGTTGGGACAGGCACAGGTCACTCTATTTTCCCATCAGGAAGAAGAATGAACCACAGGCTCAGCCTGCCCCCCGGAACCAGAATAGGGCCTGAAGCAATCCTGCGCTCTGGCGGCCAGCTCCCAAAAAAGCGAGTTGACAAATGGAGCTCAGGGGCACTGCAACTCACAAACCTGCAGACTTATAAATGATAACTCTCGTCCACAAATATATTGAGGGAAGGCAACGAGGAGGATTTGAAAGCAAGGCAGAATTGCAGGAAACAGGTTTCAGGAGGCAGACTCGACTCGCCTTGAAAGCACAGGAAAAGCGGCAAAGCGTTGACAACGATGCCCTTGGCCAAAAAGGGCGTATGCGTTTTTTCCTGAATATATTCAGGAAAAAACGCATACGCCCTTTTTGGCCAACCAGGCAAGCCGGAAAGGCAAATCAGCGCTACAGAGAAGTCTCGCTTGCCATCGGTCAAAAGGGCCATGCTGAAAAAAGTGTAAAAACCAGAAATGCAGGACAGGCCATGGAGACATGGGAGCCTTGCTACGCTGATGGGCGGGCTGTAAATTGCCAGCAGCCACTCTGGAGAAGTGTACGGTGTGTCCTGAAACATGTAATAAGCACAGCTTAGAGAGCATAGGGCACTTCCACTCACGGGCGTATACATCGGGAAACCTAAAAATCAACAAGACACAGGCACCCCAAAGTTTAGGGCTGCTCTGTTTCCAAGAACCTCCACTTCGCTACACCTTCAATAGCCCAGGAAAGCGAAAAATGGATAAAGAAGTTGTGGTACTTAGGCACAATGGAATATCACTCAGCCATGAAATCAATGTCATAAGGCTAGTAGCAGCAGGATGAGTGGATTTAGGTACGATGACCCTCAGTGAAATAAGTCACAGAGAAAAAGACACTTATCCTAAGACATCACTTATAGAGGGAATGTCAAAATCGCTACACTTGAACTGAATTACAAAACAGAACAGAGTCACACATTTAGAAAACACACTATGGCTGCTTAACGGGAAAGGTGAGGTGGGGTGATGCATAAAACAAGGGTTTGAAATTAGCTCAGCTACCGTTCCACAAGCCAAATATGTAATAGACAAGACCTACTCCCTGCTCAGTGAACTGGACTCAACAGCCCCTATTCACCGCCCAAGAATATACCTGACTAGTAAGAGTCTTAAAACCTATGTATTGATCTCTCTCTGGAAGGGAATCAAGAGGGTGTAAAGCGGCATAAACACAGCAGTGAAAAGCAGCTAAACCCCATTATAAAAATAGATTACTTTAAAAAAAAAAACCCCATAAAACAAAGACAGTGAAAGAGAGAGAAATGCTTACAAAATCCGCTCAGGGGCTCTGATGCAACCTGGATTGACCATATCTAGACCCACAGCTGGATGAGACATAAGGCTGGGCACTCTTGGGGCTGAGAGGATTGGTGAGCTTGGGTGAGCAAACGCAGACCCTTTAAAGTCATACTGCGTGGGACCCATGCCGTGGGTCCCAAATCTCCAGGTTCCAGGGCATCTTCCTACATCGAAAACATGCGTGGGAAACCCAGAAGATGGTACACCGTGTGATCGGGAAAGGTTTCTCAAACGCACCTCATTCCTCCTCTCCTTGTGCTCGGGTTCGCCATTCCAGCCGCTCTACTAACAATCTCCCTACTTGGAGAATCAGCACCTTTAACCTCCTGTTTCGGACAGGTCGCAATTTGGCCTGAGGATGAACGGGAAGAGGGGGAACCAATGAGAGACTAGCTCTAGGTGTTGGGACAGGCACAGGTCACTCTATTTTCCCATCAGGAAGAAGAATGAACCACAGGCTCAGCCTGCCCCCCGGAACCAGAATAGGGCCTGAAGCAATCCTGCGCTCTGGCGGCCAGCTCCCAAAAAAGCGAGTTGCCAAATGGAGCTCAGGGGCACTGCAACTCACAAACCTGCAGACTTATAAATGATAACTCTCGTCCACAAATATATTGAGGGAAGGCAACGAGGAGGATTTGAAAGCAAGGCAGAATTGCAGGAAACAGGTTTCAGGAGGCAGACTCGACTCGCCTTGAAAGCACAGGAAAAGCGGCAAAGCGTTGACAACGATGCCCTTGGCCAAAAAGGGCGTATGCGTTTTTTCCTGAATATATTCAGGAAAAAACGCATACGCCCTTTTTGGCCAACCAGGCAAGCCGGAAAGGCAAATCAGCGCTACAGAGAAGTCTCGCTTGCCATCGGTCAAAAGGGCCATGCTGAAAAAAGTGTAAAAACCAGAAATGCAGGACAGGCCATGGAGACATGGGAGCCTTGCTACGCTGATGGGCGGGCTGTAAATTGCCAGCAGCCACTCTGGAGAAGTGTACGGTGTGTCCTGAAACATGTAATAAGCACAGCTTAGAGAGCATAGGGCACTTCCACTCACGGGCGTATACATCGGGAAACCTAAAAATCAACAAGACACAGGCACCCCAAAGTTTAGGGCTGCTCTGTTTCCAAGAACCTCCACTTCGCTACACCTTCAATAGCCCAGGAAAGCGAAAAATGGATAAAGAAGTTGTGGTACTTAGGCACAATGGAATATCACTCAGCCATGAAATCAATGTCATAAGGCTAGTAGCAGCAGGATGAGTGGATTTAGGTACGATGACCCTCAGTGAAATAAGTCACAGAGAAAAAGACACTTATCCTAAGACATCACTTATAGAGGGAATGTCAAAATCGCTACACTTGAACTGAATTACAAAACAGAACAGAGTCACACATTTAGAAAACACACTATGGCTGCTTAACGGGAAAGGTGAGGTGGGGTGATGCATAAAACAAGGGTTTGAAATTAGCTCAGCTACCGTTCCACAAGCCAAATATGTAATAGACAAGACCTACTCCCTGCTCAGTGAACTGGACTCAACAGCCCCTATTCACCGCCCAAGAATATACCTGACTAGTAAGAGTCTTAAAACCTATGTATTGATCTCTCTCTGGAAGGGAATCAAGAGGGTGTAAAGCGGCATAAACACAGCAGTGAAAAGCAGCTAAACCCCATTATAAAAATAGATTACTTAAAAAAAAAAAACCCCATAAAACAAAGACAGTGAAAGAGAGAGAAATGCTTACAAAATCCGCTCAGGGGCTCTGATGCAACCTGGATTGACCATATCTAGACCCACAGCTGGATGAGACATAAGGCTGGGCACTCTTGGGGCTGAGAGGATTGGTGAGCTTGGGTGAGCAAACGCAGACCCTTTAAAGTCATACTGCGTGGGACCCATGCCGTGGGTCCCAAATCTCCAGGTTCCAGGGCATCTTCCTACATCGAAAACATGCGTGGGAAACCCAGAAGATGGTACACCGTGTGATCGGGAAAGGTTTCTCAAACGCACCTCATTCCTCCTCTCCTTGTGCTCGGGTTCGCCATTCCAGCCGCTCTACTAACAATCTCCCTACTTGGAGAATCAGCACCTTTAACCTCCTGTTTCGGACAGGTCGCAATTTGGCCTGAGGATGAACGGGAAGAGGGGGAACCAATGAGAGACTAGCTCTAGGTGTTGGGACAGGCACAGGTCACTCTATTTTCCCATCAGGAAGAAGAATGAACCACAGGCTCAGCCTGCCCCCCGGAACCAGAATAGGGCCTGAAGCAATCCTGCGCTCTGGCGGCCAGCTCCCAAAAAAGCGAGTTGCCAAATGGAGCTCAGGGGCACTGCAACTCACAAACCTGCAGACTTATAAATGATAACTCTCGTCCACAAATATATTGAGGGAAGGCAACGAGGAGGATTTGAAAGCAAGGCAGAATTGCAGGAAACAGGTTTCAGGAGGCAGACTCGACTCGCCTTGAAAGCACAGGAAAAGCGGCAAAGCGTTGACAACGATGCCCTTGGCCAAAAAGGGCGTATGCGTTTTTTCCTGAATATATTCAGGAAAAAACGCATACGCCCTTTTTGGCCAACCAGGCAAGCCGGAAAGGCAAATCAGCGCTACAGAGAAGTCTCGCTTGCCATCGGTCAAAAGGGCCATGCTGAAAAAAGTGTAAAAACCAGAAATGCAGGACAGGCCATGGAGACATGGGAGCCTTGCTACGCTGATGGGCGGGCTGTAAATTGCCAGCAGCCACTCTGGAGAAGTGTACGGTGTGTCCTGAAACATGTAATAAGCACAGCTTAGAGAGCATAGGGCACTTCCCCTCACGGGCGTATACATCGGGAAACCTAAAAATCAACAAGACACAGGCACCCCAAAGTTTAGGGCTGCTCTGTTTCCAAGAACCTCCACTTCGGTACACCTTCAATAGCCCAGGAAAGCGAAAAATGGATAAAGAAGTTGTGGTACTTAGGCACAATGGAATATCACTCAGCCATGAAATCAATGTCATAAGGCTAGTAGCAGCAGGATGAGTGGATTTAGGTACGATGACCCTCAGTGAAATAAGTCACAGAGAAAAAGACACTTATCCTAAGACATCACTTATAGAGGGAATGTCAAAATCGCTACACTTGAACTGAATTACAAAACAGAACAGAGTCACACATTTAGAAAACACACTATGGCTGCTTAACGGGAAAGGTGAGGTGGGGTGATGCATAAAACAAGGGTTTGAAATTAGCTCAGCTACCGTTCCACAAGCCAAATATGTAATAGACAAGACCTACTCCCTGCTCAGTGAACTGGACTCAACAGCCCCTATTCACCGCCCAAGAATATATCTGACTAGTAAGAGTCTTAAAACCTACGTATTGATCTCTCTCTGGAAGGGAATCAAGAGGGTGTAAAGCGGCATAAACACAGCAGTGAAAAGCAGCTAAACCCCATTATAAAAATAGATTACTTTAAAAAAAAAAAAAACCCATAAAACAAAGACAGTGAAAGAGAGAGAAATGCTTACAAAATCCGCTCAGGGGCTCTGATGCAACCTGGATTGACCATATCTAGACCCACAGCTGGATGAGACATAAGGCTGGACACTCTTGGGGCTGAGAGGATTGGTGAGCTTGGGTGAGCAAACGCAGACCCTTTAAAGTCATACTGCGTGGGACCCATGCCGTGGGTCCCAAATCTCCAGGTTCCAGGGCATCTTCCTACATCGAAAACATGCGTGGGAAACCCAGAAGATGGTACACCGTGTGATCGGGAAAGGTTTCTCAAACGCACCTCATTCCTCCTCTCCTTGTGCTCGGGTTCGCCATTCCAGCCGCTCTACTAACAATCTCCCTACTTGGAGAATCAGCACCTTTAACCTCCTGTTTCGGACAGGTCGCAATTTGGCCTGAGGATGAACGGGAAGAGGGGGAACCAATGAGAGACTAGCTCTAGGTGTTGGGACAGGCACAGGTCACTCTATTTTCCCATCAGGAAGAAGAATGAACCACAGGCTCAGCCTGCCCCCCGGAACCAGAATAGGGCCTGAAGCAATCCTGCGCTCTGGCGGCCAGCTCCCAAAAAAGCGAGTTGCCAAATGGAGCTCAGGGGCACTGCAACCCACAAACCTGCAGACTTATAAATGATAACTCTCGTCCACAAATATATTGAGGGAAGGCAACGAGGAGGATTTGAAAGCAAGGCAGAATTGCAGGAAACAGGTTTCAGGAGGCAGACTCGACTCGCCTTGAAAGCACGGGAAAAGCGGCAAAGCGTTGACAACGATGCCCTTGGCCAAAAAGGGCGTATGCGTTTTTTCCTGAATATATTCAGGAAAAAACGCATACGCCCTTTTTGGCCAACCAGGCAAGCCGGAAAGGCAAATCAGCGCTACAGAGAAGTCTCGCTTGCCATCGGTCAAAAGGGCCATGCTGAAAAAAGTGTAAAAACCAGAAATGCAGGACAGGCCATGGAGACATGGGAGCCTTGCTACGCTGATGGGCGGGCTGTAAATTGCCAGCAGCCACTCTGGAGAAGTGTACGGTGTGTCCTGAAACATGTAATAAGCACAGCTTAGAGAGCATAGGGCACTTCCCCTCATGGGCGTATACATCGGGAAACCTAAAAATCAACAAGACACAGGCACCCCAAAGTTTAGGGCTGCTCTGTTTCCAAGAACCTCCACTTCGGTACACCTTCAATAGCCCAGGAAAGCGAAAAATGGATAAAGAAGTTGTGGTACTTAGGCACAATGGAATATCACTCAGCCATGAAATCAATGTCATAAGGCTAGTAGCAGCAGGATGAGTGGATTTAGGTACGATGACCCTCAGTGAAATAAGTCACAGAGAAAAAGACACTTATCCTAAGACATCACTTATAGAGGGAATGTCAAAATCGCTACACTTGAACTGAATTACAAAACAGAACAGAGTCACACATTTAGAAAACACACTATGGCTGCTTAACGGGAAAGGTGAGGTGGGGTGATGCATAAAACAAGGGTTTGAAATTAGCTCAGCTACCGTTCCACAAGCCAAATATGTAATAGACAAGACCTACTCCCTGCTCAGTGAACTGGACTCAACAGCCCCTATTCACCGCCCAAGAATATATCTGACTAGTAAGAGTCTTAAAACCTACGTATTGATCTCTCTCTGGAAGGGAATCAAGAGGGTGTAAAGCGGCATAAACACAGCAGTGAAAAGCAGCTAAACCCCATTATAAAAATAGATTACTTTAAAAAAAAAAAAAACCCATAAAACAAAGACAGTGAAAGAGAGAGAAATGCTTACAAAATCCGCTCAGGGGCTCTGATGCAACCTGGATTGACCATATCTAGACCCACAGCTGGATGAGACATAAGGCTGGGCACTCTTGGGGCTGAGAGGATTGGTGAGCTTGGGTGAGCAAACGCAGACCCTTTAAAGTCATACTGCGTGGGACCCATGCCGTGGGTCCCAAATCTCCAGGTTCCAGGGCATCTTCCTACATCGAAAACATGCGTGGGAAACCCAGAAGATGGTACACCGTGTGATCGGGAAAGGTTTCTCAAACGCACCTCATTCCTCCTCTCCTTGTGCTCGGGTTCGCCATTCCAGCCGCTCTACTAACAATCTCCCTACTTGGAGAATCAGCACCTTTAACCTCCTGTTTCGGACAGGTCGCAATTTGGCCTGAGGATGAACGGGAAGAGGGGGAACCAATGAGAGACTAGCTCTAGGTGTTGGGACAGGCACAGGTCACTCTATTTTCCCATCAGGAAGAAGAATGAACCACAGGCTCAGCCTGCCCCCCGGAACCAGAATAGGGCCTGAAGCAATCCTGCGCTCTGGCGGCCAGCTCCCAAAAAAGCGAGTTGCCAAATGGAGCTCAGGGGCACTGCAACCCACAAACCTGCAGACTTATAAATGATAACTCTCGTCCACAAATATATTGAGGGAAGGCAACGAGGAGGATTTGAAAGCAAGGCAGAATTGCAGGAAACAGGTTTCAGGAGGCAGACTCGACTCGCCTTGAAAGCACGGGAAAAGCGGCAAAGCGTTGACAACGATGCCCTTGGCCAAAAAGGGCGTATGCGTTTTTTCCTGAATATATTCAGGAAAAAACGCATACGCCCTTTTTGGCCAACCAGGCAAGCCGGAAAGGCAAATCAGCGCTACAGAGAAGTCTCGCTTGCCATCGGTCAAAAGGGCCATGCTGAAAAAAGTGTAAAAACCAGAAATGCAGGACAGGCCATGGAGACATGGGAGCCTTGCTACGCTGATGGGCGGGCTGTAAATTGCCAGCAGCCACTCTGGAGAAGTGTACGGTGTGTCCTGAAACATGTAATAAGCACAGCTTAGAGAGCATAGGGCACTTCCCCTCATGGGCGTATACATCGGGAAACCTAAAAATCAACAAGACACAGGCACCCCAAAGTTTAGGGCTGCTCTGTTTCCAAGAACCTCCACTTCGGTACACCTTCAATAGCCCAGGAAAGCGAAAAATGGATAAAGAAGTTGTGGTACTTAGGCACAATGGAATATCACTCAGCCATGAAATCAATGTCATAAGGCTAGTAGCAGCAGGATGAGTGGATTTAGGTACGATGACCCTCAGTGAAATAAGTCACAGAGAAAAAGACACTTATCCTAAGACATCACTTATAGAGGGAATGTCAAAATCGCTACACTTGAACTGAATTACAAAACAGAACAGAGTCACACATTTAGAAAACACACTATGGCTGCTTAACGGGAAAGGTGAGGTGGGGTGATGCATAAAACAAGGGTTTGAAATTAGCTCAGCTACCGTTCCACAAGCCAAATATGTAATAGACAAGACCTACTCCCTGCTCAGTGAACTGGACTCAACAGCCCCTATTCACCGCCCAAGAATATATCTGACTAGTAAGAGTCTTAAAACCTACGTATTGATCTCTCTCTGGAAGGGAATCAAGAGGGTGTAAAGCGGCATAAACACAGCAGTGAAAAGCAGCTAAACCCCATTATAAAAATAGATTACTTTAAAAAAAAAAAAAACCCCATAAAACAAAGACAGTGAAAGAGAGAGAAATGCTTACAAAATCCGCTCAGGGGCTCTGATGCAACCTGGATTGACCATATCTAGACCCACAGCTGGATGAGACATAAGGCTGGGCACTCTTGGGGCTGAGAGGATTGGTGAGCTTGGGTGAGCAAACGCAGACCCTTTAAAGTCATACTGCGTGGGACCCATGCCGTGGGTCCCAAATCTCCAGGTTCCAGGGCATCTTCCTACATCGAAAACATGCGTGGGAAACCCAGAAGATGGTACACCGTGTGATCGGGAAAGGTTTCTCAAACGCACCTCATTCCTCCTCTCCTTGTGCTCGGGTTCGCCATTCCAGCCGCTCTACTAACAATCTCCCTACTTGGAGAATCAGCACCTTTAACCTCCTGTTTCGGACAGGTCGCAATTTGGCCTGAGGATGAACGGGAAGAGGGGGAACCAATGAGAGACTAGCTCTAGGTGTTGGGACAGGCACAGGTCACTCTATTTTCCCATCAGGAAGAAGAATGAACCACAGGCTCAGCCTGCCCCCCGGAACCAGAATAGGGCCTGAAGCAATCCTGCGCTCTGGCGGCCAGCTCCCAAAAAAGCGAGTTGACAAATGGAGCTCAGGGGCACTGCAACCCACAAACCTGCAGACTTATAAATGATAACTCTCGTCCACAAATATATTGAGGGAAGGCAACGAGGAGGATTTGAAAGCAAGGCAGAATTGCAGGAAACAGGTTTCAGGAGGCAGACTCGACTCGCCTTGAAAGCACGGGAAAAGCGGCAAAGCGTTGACAACGATGCCCTTGGCCAAAAAGGGCGTATGCGTTTTTTCCTGAATATATTCAGGAAAAAACGCATACGCCCTTTTTGGCCAACCAGGCAAGCCGGAAAGGCAAATCAGCGCTACAGAGAAGTCTCGCTTGCCATCGGTCAAAAGGGCCATGCTGAAAAAAGTGTAAAAACCAGAAATGCAGGACAGGCCATGGAGACATGGGAGCCTTGCTACGCTGATGGGCGGGCTGTAAATTGCCAGCAGCCACTCTGGAGAAGTGTACGGTGTGTCCTGAAACATGTAATAAGCACAGCTTAGAGAGCATAGGGCACTTCCCCTCATGGGCGTATACATCGGGAAACCTAAAAATCAACAAGACACAGGCACCCCAAAGTTTAGGGCTGCTCTGTTTCCAAGAACCTCCACTTCGGTACACCTTCAATAGCCCAGGAAAGCGAAAAATGGATAAAGAAGTTGTGGTACTTAGGCACAATGGAATATCACTCAGCCATGAAATCAATGTCATAAGGCTAGTAGCAGCAGGATGAGTGGATTTAGGTACGATGACCCTCAGTGAAATAAGTCACAGAGAAAAAGACACTTATCCTAAGACATCACTTATAGAGGGAATGTCAAAATCGCTACACTTGAACTGAATTACAAAACAGAACAGAGTCACACATTTAGAAAACACACTATGGCTGCTTAACGGGAAAGGTGAGGTGGGGTGATGCATAAAACAAGGGTTTGAAATTAGCTCAGCTACCGTTCCACAAGCCAAATATGTAATAGACAAGACCTACTCCCTGCTCAGTGAACTGGACTCAACAGCCCCTATTCACCGCCCAAGAATATATCTGACTAGTAAGAGTCTTAAAACCTACGTATTGATCTCTCTCTGGAAGGGAATCAAGAGGGTGTAAAGCGGCATAAACACAGCAGTGAAAAGCAGCTAAACCCCATTATAAAAATAGATTACTTTAAAAAAAAAAAACCCCATAAAACAAAGACAGTGAAAGAGAGAGAAATGCTTACAAAATCCGCTCAGGGGCTCTGATGCAACCTGGATTGACCATATCTAGACCCACAGCTGGATGAGACATAAGGCTGGACACTCTTGGGGCTGAGAGGATTGGTGAGCTTGGGTGAGCAAACGCAGACCCTTTAAAGTCATACTGCGTGGGACCCATGCCGTGGGTCCCAAATCTCCAGGTTCCAGGGCATCTTCCTACATCGAAAACATGCGTGGGAAACCCAGAAGATGGTACACCGTGTGATCGGGAAAGGTTTCTCAAACGCACCTCATTCCTCCTCTCCTTGTGCTCGGGTTCGCCATTCCAGCCGCTCTACTAACAATCTCCCTACTTGGAGAATCAGCACCTTTAACCTCCTGTTTCGGACAGGTCGCAATTTGGCCTGAGGATGAACGGGAAGAGGGGGAACCAATGAGAGACTAGCTCTAGGTGTTGGGACAGGCACAGGTCACTCTATTTTCCCATCAGGAAGAAGAATGAACCACAGGCTCAGCCTGCCCCCCGGAACCAGAATAGGGCCTGAAGCAATCCTGCGCTCTGGCGGCCAGCTCCCAAAAAAGCGAGTTGACAAATGGAGCTCAGGGGCACTGCAACCCACAAACCTGCAGACTTATAAATGATAACTCTCGTCCACAAATATATTGAGGGAAGGCAACGAGGAGGATTTGAAAGCAAGGCAGAATTGCAGGAAACAGGTTTCAGGAGGCAGACTCGACTCGCCTTGAAAGCACGGGAAAAGCGGCAAAGCGTTGACAACGATGCCCTTGGCCAAAAAGGGCGTATGCGTTTTTTCCTGAATATATTCAGGAAAAAACGCATACGCCCTTTTTGGCCAACCAGGCAAGCCGGAAAGGCAAATCAGCGCTACAGAGAAGTCTCGCTTGCCATCGGTCAAAAGGGCCATGCTGAAAAAAGTGTAAAAACCAGAAATGCAGGACAGGCCATGGAGACATGGGAGCCTTGCTACGCTGATGGGCGGGCTGTAAATTGCCAGCAGCCACTCTGGAGAAGTGTACGGTGTGTCCTGAAACATGTAATAAGCACAGCTTAGAGAGCATAGGGCACTTCCCCTCACGGGCGTATACATCGGGAAACCTAAAAATCAACAAGACACAGGCACCCCAAAGTTTAGGGCTGCTCTGTTTCCAAGAACCTCCACTTCGGTACACCTTCAATAGCCCAGGAAAGCGAAAAATGGATAAAGAAGTTGTGGTACTTAGGCACAATGGAATATCACTCAGCCATGAAATCAATGTCATAAGGCTAGTAGCAGCAGGATGAGTGGATTTAGGTACGATGACCCTCAGTGAAATAAGTCACAGAGAAAAAGACACTTATCCTAAGACATCACTTATAGAGGGAATGTCAAAATCGCTACACTTGAACTGAATTACAAAACAGAACAGAGTCACACATTTAGAAAACACACTATGGCTGCTTAACGGGAAAGGTGAGGTGGGGTGATGCATAAAACAAGGGTTTGAAATTAGCTCAGCTACCGTTCCACAAGCCAAATATGTAATAGACAAGACCTACTCCCTGCTCAGTGAACTGGACTCAACAGCCCCTATTCACCGCCCAAGAATATATCTGACTAGTAAGAGTCTTAAAACCTACGTATTGATCTCTCTCTGGAAGGGAATCAAGAGGGTGTAAAGCGGCATAAACACAGCAGTGAAAAGCAGCTAAACCCCATTATAAAAATAGATTACTTTAAAAAAAAAAAAACCCATAAAACAAAGACAGTGAAAGAGAGAGAAATGCTTACAAAATCCGCTCAGGGGCTCTGATGCAACCTGGATTGACCATATCTAGACCCACAGCTGGATGAGACATAAGGCTGGACACTCTTGGGGCTGAGAGGATTGGTGAGCTTGGGTGAGCAAACGCAGACCCTTTAAAGTCATACTGCGTGGTACCCATGCCGTGGGTCCCAAATCTCCAGGTTCCAGGGCATCTTCCTACATCGAAAACATGCGTGGGAAACCCAGAAGATGGTACACCGTGTGATCGGGAAAGGTTTCTCAAACGCACCTCATTCCTCCTCTCCTTGTGCTCGGGTTCGCCATTCCAGCCGCTCTACTAACAATCTCCCTACTTGGAGAATCAGCACCTTTAACCTCCTGTTTCGGACAGGTCGCAATTTGGCCTGAGGATGAACGGGAAGAGGGGGAACCAATGAGAGACTAGCTCTAGGTGTTGGGACAGGCACAGGTCACTCTATTTTCCCATCAGGAAGAAGAATGAACCACAGGCTCAGCCTGCCCCCCGGAACCAGAATAGGGCCTGAAGCAATCCTGCGCTCTGGCGGCCAGCTCCCAAAAAAGCGAGTTGCCAAATGGAGCTCAGGGGCACTGCAACCCACAAACCTGCAGACTTATAAATGATAACTCTCGTCCACAAATATATTGAGGGAAGGCAACGAGGAGGATTTGAAAGCAAGGCAGAATTGCAGGAAACAGGTTTCAGGAGGCAGACTCGACTCGCCTTGAAAGCACAGGAAAAGCGGCAAAGCGTTGACAACGATGCCCTTGGCCAAAAAGGGCGTATGCGTTTTTTCCTGAATATATTCAGGAAAAAACGCATACGCCCTTTTTGGCCAACCAGGCAAGCCGGAAAGGCAAATCAGCGCTACAGAGAAGTCTCGCTTGCCATCGGTCAAAAGGGCCATGCTGAAAAAAGTGTAAAAACCAGAAATGCAGGACAGGCCATGGAGACATGGGAGCCTTGCTACGCTGATGGGCGGGCTGTAAATTGCCAGCAGCCACTCTGGAGAAGTGTACGGTGTGTCCTGAAACATGTAATAAGCACAGCTTAGAGAGCATAGGGCACTTCCCCTCATGGGCGTATACATCGGGAAACCTAAAAATCAACAAGACACAGGCACCCCAAAGTTTAGGGCTGCTCTGTTTCCAAGAACCTCCACTTCGGTACACCTTCAATAGCCCAGGAAAGCGAAAAATGGATAAAGAAGTTGTGGTACTTAGGCACAATGGAATATCACTCAGCCATGAAATCAATGTCATAAGGCTAGTAGCAGCAGGATGAGTGGATTTAGGTACGATGACCCTCAGTGAAATAAGTCACAGAGAAAAAGACACTTATCCTAAGACATCACTTATAGAGGGAATGTCAAAATCGCTACACTTGAACTGAATTACAAAACAGAACAGAGTCACACATTTAGAAAACACACTATGGCTGCTTAACGGGAAAGGTGAGGTGGGGTGATGCATAAAACAAGGGTTTGAAATTAGCTCAGCTACCGTTCCACAAGCCAAATATGTAATAGACAAGACCTACTCCCTGCTCAGTGAACTGGACTCAACAGCCCCTATTCACCGCCCAAGAATATATCTGACTAGTAAGAGTCTTAAAACCTACGTATTGATCTCTCTCTGGAAGGGAATCAAGAGGGTGTAAAGCGGCATAAACACAGCAGTGAAAAGCAGCTAAACCCCATTATAAAAATAGATTACTTTAAAAAAAAAAAAAACCCATAAAACAAAGACAGTGAAAGAGAGAGAAATGCTTACAAAATCCGCTCAGGGGCTCTGATGCAACCTGGATTGACCATATCTAGACCCACAGCTGGATGAGACATAAGGCTGGGCACTCTTGGGGCTGAGAGGATTGGTGAGCTTGGGTGAGCAAACGCAGACCCTTTAAAGTCATACTGCGTGGGACCCATGCCGTGGGTCCCAAATCTCCAGGTTCCAGGGCATCTTCCTACATCGAAAACATGCGTGGGAAACCCAGAAGATGGTACACCGTGTGATCGGGAAAGGTTTCTCAAACGCACCTCATTCCTCCTCTCCTTGTGCTCGGGTTCGCCATTCCAGCCGCTCTACTAACAATCTCCCTACTTGGAGAATCAGCACCTTTAACCTCCTGTTTCGGACAGGTCGCAATTTGGCCTGAGGATGAACGGGAAGAGGGGGAACCAATGAGAGACTAGCTCTAGGTGTTGGGACAGGCACAGGTCACTCTATTTTCCCATCAGGAAGAAGAATGAACCACAGGCTCAGCCTGCCCCCCGGAACCAGAATAGGGCCTGAAGCAATCCTGCGCTCTGGCGGCCAGCTCCCAAAAAAGCGAGTTGACAAATGGAGCTCAGGGGCACTGCAACCCACAAACCTGCAGACTTATAAATGATAACTCTCGTCCACAAATATATTGAGGGAAGGCAACGAGGAGGATTTGAAAGCAAGGCAGAATTGCAGGAAACAGGTTTCAGGAGGCAGACTCGACTCGCCTTGAAAGCACGGGAAAAGCGGCAAAGCGTTGACAACGATGCCCTTGGCCAAAAAGGGCGTATGCGTTTTTTCCTGAATATATTCAGGAAAAAACGCATACGCCCTTTTTGGCCAACCAGGCAAGCCGGAAAGGCAAATCAGCGCTACAGAGAAGTCTCGCTTGCCATCGGTCAAAAGGGCCATGCTGAAAAAAGTGTAAAAACCAGAAATGCAGGACAGGCCATGGAGACATGGGAGCCTTGCTACGCTGATGGGCGGGCTGTAAATTGCCAGCAGCCACTCTGGAGAAGTGTACGGTGTGTCCTGAAACATGTAATAAGCACAGCTTAGAGAGCATAGGGCACTTCCCCTCATGGGCGTATACATCGGGAAACCTAAAAATCAACAAGACACAGGCACCCCAAAGTTTAGGGCTGCTCTGTTTCCAAGAACCTCCACTTCGGTACACCTTCAATAGCCCAGGAAAGCGAAAAATGGATAAAGAAGTTGTGGTACTTAGGCACAATGGAATATCACTCAGCCATGAAATCAATGTCATAAGGCTAGTAGCAGCAGGATGAGTGGATTTAGGTACGATGACCCTCAGTGAAATAAGTCACAGAGAAAAAGACACTTATCCTAAGACATCACTTATAGAGGGAATGTCAAAATCGCTACACTTGAACTGAATTACAAAACAGAACAGAGTCACACATTTAGAAAACACACTATGGCTGCTTAACGGGAAAGGTGAGGTGGGGTGATGCATAAAACAAGGGTTTGAAATTAGCTCAGCTACCGTTCCACAAGCCAAATATGTAATAGACAAGACCTACTCCCTGCTCAGTGAACTGGACTCAACAGCCCCTATTCACCGCCCAAGAATATATCTGACTAGTAAGAGTCTTAAAACCTACGTATTGATCTCTCTCTGGAAGGGAATCAAGAGGGTGTAAAGCGGCATAAACACAGCAGTGAAAAGCAGCTAAACCCCATTATAAAAATAGATTACTTTAAAAAAAAAAAAAACCCCATAAAACAAAGACAGTGAAAGAGAGAGAAATGCTTACAAAATCCGCTCAGGGGCTCTGATGCAACCTGGATTGACCATATCTAGACCCACAGCTGGATGAGACATAAGGCTGGGCACTCTTGGGGCTGAGAGGATTGGTGAGCTTGGGTGAGCAAACGCAGACCCTTTAAAGTCATACTGCGTGGGACCCATGCCGTGGGTCCCAAATCTCCAGGTTCCAGGGCATCTTCCTACATCGAAAACATGCGTGGGAAACCCAGAAGATGGTACACCGTGTGATCGGGAAAGGTTTCTCAAACGCACCTCATTCCTCCTCTCCTTGTGCTCGGGTTCGCCATTCCAGCCGCTCTACTAACAATCTCCCTACTTGGAGAATCAGCACCTTTAACCTCCTGTTTCGGACAGGTCGCAATTTGGCCTGAGGATGAACGGGAAGAGGGGGAACCAATGAGAGACTAGCTCTAGGTGTTGGGACAGGCACAGGTCACTCTATTTTCCCATCAGGAAGAAGAATGAACCACAGGCTCAGCCTGCCCCCCGGAACCAGAATAGGGCCTGAAGCAATCCTGCGCTCTGGCGGCCAGCTCCCAAAAAAGCGAGTTGACAAATGGAGCTCAGGGGCACTGCAACCCACAAACCTGCAGACTTATAAATGATAACTCTCGTCCACAAATATATTGAGGGAAGGCAACGAGGAGGATTTGAAAGCAAGGCAGAATTGCAGGAAACAGGTTTCAGGAGGCAGACTCGACTCGCCTTGAAAGCACGGGAAAAGCGGCAAAGCGTTGACAACGATGCCCTTGGCCAAAAAGGGCGTATGCGTTTTTTCCTGAATATATTCAGGAAAAAACGCATACGCCCTTTTTGGCCAACCAGGCAAGCCGGAAAGGCAAATCAGCGCTACAGAGAAGTCTCGCTTGCCATCGGTCAAAAGGGCCATGCTGAAAAAAGTGTAAAAACCAGAAATGCAGGACAGGCCATGGAGACATGGGAGCCTTGCTACGCTGATGGGCGGGCTGTAAATTGCCAGCAGCCACTCTGGAGAAGTGTACGGTGTGTCCTGAAACATGTAATAAGCACAGCTTAGAGAGCATAGGGCACTTCCCCTCACGGGCGTATACATCGGGAAACCTAAAAATCAACAAGACACAGGCACCCCAAAGTTTAGGGCTGCTCTGTTTCCAAGAACCTCCACTTCGGTACACCTTCAATAGCCCAGGAAAGCGAAAAATGGATAAAGAAGTTGTGGTACTTAGGCACAATGGAATATCACTCAGCCATGAAATCAATGTCATAAGGCTAGTAGCAGCAGGATGAGTGGATTTAGGTACGATGACCCTCAGTGAAATAAGTCACAGAGAAAAAGACACTTATCCTAAGACATCACTTATAGAGGGAATGTCAAAATCGCTACACTTGAACTGAATTACAAAACAGAACAGAGTCACACATTTAGAAAACACACTATGGCTGCTTAACGGGAAAGGTGAGGTGGGGTGATGCATAAAACAAGGGTTTGAAATTAGCTCAGCTACCGTTCCACAAGCCAAATATGTAATAGACAAGACCTACTCCCTGCTCAGTGAACTGGACTCAACAGCCCCTATTCACCGCCCAAGAATATATCTGACTAGTAAGAGTCTTAAAACCTACGTATTGATCTCTCTCTGGAAGGGAATCAAGAGGGTGTAAAGCGGCATAAACACAGCAGTGAAAAGCAGCTAAACCCCATTATAAAAATAGATTACTTTAAAAAAAAAAAAACCCATAAAACAAAGACAGTGAAAGAGAGAGAAATGCTTACAAAATCCGCTCAGGGGCTCTGATGCAACCTGGATTGACCATATCTAGACCCACAGCTGGATGAGACATAAGGCTGGACACTCTTGGGGCTGAGAGGATTGGTGAGCTTGGGTGAGCAAACGCAGACCCTTTAAAGTCATACTGCGTGGTACCCATGCCGTGGGTCCCAAATCTCCAGGTTCCAGGGCATCTTCCTACATCGAAAACATGCGTGGGAAACCCAGAAGATGGTACACCGTGTGATCGGGAAAGGTTTCTCAAACGCACCTCATTCCTCCTCTCCTTGTGCTCGGGTTCGCCATTCCAGCCGCTCTACTAACAATCTCCCTACTTGGAGAATCAGCACCTTTAACCTCCTGTTTCGGACAGGTCGCAATTTGGCCTGAGGATGAACGGGAAGAGGGGGAACCAATGAGAGACTAGCTCTAGGTGTTGGGACAGGCACAGGTCACTCTATTTTCCCATCAGGAAGAAGAATGAACCACAGGCTCAGCCTGCCCCCCGGAACCAGAATAGGGCCTGAAGCAATCCTGCGCTCTGGCGGCCAGCTCCCAAAAAAGCGAGTTGCCAAATGGAGCTCAGGGGCACTGCAACCCACAAACCTGCAGACTTATAAATGATAACTCTCGTCCACAAATATATTGAGGGAAGGCAACGAGGAGGATTTGAAAGCAAGGCAGAATTGCAGGAAACAGGTTTCAGGAGGCAGACTCGACTCGCCTTGAAAGCACAGGAAAAGCGGCAAAGCGTTGACAACGATGCCCTTGGCCAAAAAGGGCGTATGCGTTTTTTCCTGAATATATTCAGGAAAAAACGCATACGCCCTTTTTGGCCAACCAGGCAAGCCGGAAAGGCAAATCAGCGCTACAGAGAAGTCTCGCTTGCCATCGGTCAAAAGGGCCATGCTGAAAAAAGTGTAAAAACCAGAAATGCAGGACAGGCCATGGAGACATGGGAGCCTTGCTACGCTGATGGGCGGGCTGTAAATTGCCAGCAGCCACTCTGGAGAAGTGTACGGTGTGTCCTGAAACATGTAATAAGCACAGCTTAGAGAGCATAGGGCACTTCCCCTCATGGGCGTATACATCGGGAAACCTAAAAATCAACAAGACACAGGCACCCCAAAGTTTAGGGCTGCTCTGTTTCCAAGAACCTCCACTTCGGTACACCTTCAATAGCCCAGGAAAGCGAAAAATGGATAAAGAAGTTGTGGTACTTAGGCACAATGGAATATCACTCAGCCATGAAATCAATGTCATAAGGCTAGTAGCAGCAGGATGAGTGGATTTAGGTACGATGACCCTCAGTGAAATAAGTCACAGAGAAAAAGACACTTATCCTAAGACATCACTTATAGAGGGAATGTCAAAATCGCTACACTTGAACTGAATTACAAAACAGAACAGAGTCACACATTTAGAAAACACACTATGGCTGCTTAACGGGAAAGGTGAGGTGGGGTGATGCATAAAACAAGGGTTTGAAATTAGCTCAGCTACCGTTCCACAAGCCAAATATGTAATAGACAAGACCTACTCCCTGCTCAGTGAACTGGACTCAACAGCCCCTATTCACCGCCCAAGAATATATCTGACTAGTAAGAGTCTTAAAACCTACGTATTGATCTCTCTCTGGAAGGGAATCAAGAGGGTGTAAAGCGGCATAAACACAGCAGTGAAAAGCAGCTAAACCCCATTATAAAAATAGATTACTTTAAAAAAAAAAAAAACCCATAAAACAAAGACAGTGAAAGAGAGAGAAATGCTTACAAAATCCGCTCAGGGGCTCTGATGCAACCTGGATTGACCATATCTAGACCCACAGCTGGATGAGACATAAGGCTGGGCACTCTTGGGGCTGAGAGGATTGGTGAGCTTGGGTGAGCAAACGCAGACCCTTTAAAGTCATACTGCGTGGGACCCATGCCGTGGGTCCCAAATCTCCAGGTTCCAGGGCATCTTCCTACATCGAAAACATGCGTGGGAAACCCAGAAGATGGTACACCGTGTGATCGGGAAAGGTTTCTCAAACGCACCTCATTCCTCCTCTCCTTGTGCTCGGGTTCGCCATTCCAGCCGCTCTACTAACAATCTCCCTACTTGGAGAATCAGCACCTTTAACCTCCTGTTTCGGACAGGTCGCAATTTGGCCTGAGGATGAACGGGAAGAGGGGGAACCAATGAGAGACTAGCTCTAGGTGTTGGGACAGGCACAGGTCACTCTATTTTCCCATCAGGAAGAAGAATGAACCACAGGCTCAGCCTGCCCCCCGGAACCAGAATAGGGCCTGAAGCAATCCTGCGCTCTGGCGGCCAGCTCCCAAAAAAGCGAGTTGACAAATGGAGCTCAGGGGCACTGCAACCCACAAACCTGCAGACTTATAAATGATAACTCTCGTCCACAAATATATTGAGGGAAGGCAACGAGGAGGATTTGAAAGCAAGGCAGAATTGCAGGAAACAGGTTTCAGGAGGCAGACTCGACTCGCCTTGAAAGCACGGGAAAAGCGGCAAAGCGTTGACAACGATGCCCTTGGCCAAAAAGGGCGTATGCGTTTTTTCCTGAATATATTCAGGAAAAAACGCATACGCCCTTTTTGGCCAACCAGGCAAGCCGGAAAGGCAAATCAGCGCTACAGAGAAGTCTCGCTTGCCATCGGTCAAAAGGGCCATGCTGAAAAAAGTGTAAAAACCAGAAATGCAGGACAGGCCATGGAGACATGGGAGCCTTGCTACGCTGATGGGCGGGCTGTAAATTGCCAGCAGCCACTCTGGAGAAGTGTACGGTGTGTCCTGAAACATGTAATAAGCACAGCTTAGAGAGCATAGGGCACTTCCCCTCATGGGCGTATACATCGGGAAACCTAAAAATCAACAAGACACAGGCACCCCAAAGTTTAGGGCTGCTCTGTTTCCAAGAACCTCCACTTCGGTACACCTTCAATAGCCCAGGAAAGCGAAAAATGGATAAAGAAGTTGTGGTACTTAGGCACAATGGAATATCACTCAGCCATGAAATCAATGTCATAAGGCTAGTAGCAGCAGGATGAGTGGATTTAGGTACGATGACCCTCAGTGAAATAAGTCACAGAGAAAAAGACACTTATCCTAAGACATCACTTATAGAGGGAATGTCAAAATCGCTACACTTGAACTGAATTACAAAACAGAACAGAGTCACACATTTAGAAAACACACTATGGCTGCTTAACGGGAAAGGTGAGGTGGGGTGATGCATAAAACAAGGGTTTGAAATTAGCTCAGCTACCGTTCCACAAGCCAAATATGTAATAGACAAGACCTACTCCCTGCTCAGTGAACTGGACTCAACAGCCCCTATTCACCGCCCAAGAATATATCTGACTAGTAAGAGTCTTAAAACCTACGTATTGATCTCTCTCTGGAAGGGAATCAAGAGGGTGTAAAGCGGCATAAACACAGCAGTGAAAAGCAGCTAAACCCCATTATAAAAATAGATTACTTTAAAAAAAAAAAAAAACCCATAAAACAAAGACAGTGAAAGAGAGAGAAATGCTTACAAAATCCGCTCAGGGGCTCTGATGCAACCTGGATTGACCATATCTAGACCCACAGCTGGATGAGACATAAGGCTGGGCACTCTTGGGGCTGAGAGGATTGGTGAGCTTGGGTGAGCAAACGCAGACCCTTTAAAGTCATACTGCGTGGGACCCATGCCGTGGGTCCCAAATCTCCAGGTTCCAGGGCATCTTCCTACATCGAAAACATGCGTGGGAAACCCAGAAGATGGTACACCGTGTGATCGGGAAAGGTTTCTCAAACGCACCTCATTCCTCCTCTCCTTGTGCTCGGGTTCGCCATTCCAGCCGCTCTACTAACAATCTCCCTACTTGGAGAATCAGCACCTTTAACCTCCTGTTTCGGACAGGTCGCAATTTGGCCTGAGGATGAACGGGAAGAGGGGGAACCAATGAGAGACTAGCTCTAGGTGTTGGGACAGGCACAGGTCACTCTATTTTCCCATCAGGAAGAAGAATGAACCACAGGCTCAGCCTGCCCCCCGGAACCAGAATAGGGCCTGAAGCAATCCTGCGCTCTGGCGGCCAGCTCCCAAAAAAGCGAGTTGACAAATGGAGCTCAGGGGCACTGCAACTCACAAACCTGCAGACTTATAAATGATAACTCTCGTCCACAAATATATTGAGGGAAGGCAACGAGGAGGATTTGAAAGCAAGGCAGAATTGCAGGAAACAGGTTTCAGGAGGCAGACTCGACTCGCCTTGAAAGCACGGGAAAAGCGGCAAAGCGTTGACAACGATGCCCTTGGCCAAAAAGGGCGTATGCGTTTTTTCCTGAATATATTCAGGAAAAAACGCATACGCCCTTTTTGGCCAACCAGGCAAGCCGGAAAGGCAAATCAGCGCTACAGAGAAGTCTCGCTTGCCATCGGTCAAAAGGGCCATGCTGAAAAAAGTGTAAAAACCAGAAATGCAGGACAGGCCATGGAGACATGGGAGCCTTGCTACGCTGATGGGCGGGCTGTAAATTGCCAGCAGCCACTCTGGAGAAGTGTACGGTGTGTCCTGAAACATGTAATAAGCACAGCTTAGAGAGCATAGGGCACTTCCCCTCATGGGCGTATACATCGGGAAACCTAAAAATCAACAAGACACAGGCACCCCAAAGTTTAGGGCTGCTCTGTTTCCAAGAACCTCCACTTCGGTACACCTTCAATAGCCCAGGAAAGCGAAAAATGGATAAAGAAGTTGTGGTACTTAGGCACAATGGAATATCACTCAGCCATGAAATCAATGTCATAAGGCTAGTAGCAGCAGGATGAGTGGATTTAGGTACGATGACCCTCAGTGAAATAAGTCACAGAGAAAAAGACACTTATCCTAAGACATCACTTATAGAGGGAATGTCAAAATCGCTACACTTGAACTGAATTACAAAACAGAACAGAGTCACACATTTAGAAAACACACTATGGCTGCTTAACGGGAAAGGTGAGGTGGGGTGATGCATAAAACAAGGGTTTGAAATTAGCTCAGCTACCGTTCCACAAGCCAAATATGTAATAGACAAGACCTACTCCCTGCTCAGTGAACTGGACTCAACAGCCCCTATTCACCGCCCAAGAATATATCTGACTAGTAAGAGTCTTAAAACCTACGTATTGATCTCTCTCTGGAAGGGAATCAAGAGGGTGTAAAGCGGCATAAACACAGCAGTGAAAAGCAGCTAAACCCCATTATAAAAATAGATTACTTTAAAAAAAAAAAAAACCCATAAAACAAAGACAGTGAAAGAGAGAGAAATGCTTACAAAATCCGCTCAGGGGCTCTGATGCAACCTGGATTGACCATATCTAGACCCACAGCTGGATGAGACATAAGGCTGGACACTCTTGGGGCTGAGAGGATTGGTGAGCTTGGGTGAGCAAACGCAGACCCTTTAAAGTCATACTGCGTGGTACCCATGCCGTGGGTCCCAAATCTCCAGGTTCCAGGGCATCTTCCTACATCGAAAACATGCGTGGGAAACCCAGAAGATGGTACACCGTGTGATCGGGAAAGGTTTCTCAAACGCACCTCATTCCTCCTCTCCTTGTGCTCGGGTTCGCCATTCCAGCCGCTCTACTAACAATCTCCCTACTTGGAGAATCAGCACCTTTAACCTCCTGTTTCGGACAGGTCGCAATTTGGCCTGAGGATGAACGGGAAGAGGGGGAACCAATGAGAGACTAGCTCTAGGTGTTGGGACAGGCACAGGTCACTCTATTTTCCCATCAGGAAGAAGAATGAACCACAGGCTCAGCCTGCCCCCCGGAACCAGAATAGGGCCTGAAGCAATCCTGCGCTCTGGCGGCCAGCTCCCAAAAAAGCGAGTTGACAAATGGAGCTCAGGGGCACTGCAACCCACAAACCTGCAGACTTATAAATGATAACTCTCGTCCACAAATATATTGAGGGAAGGCAACGAGGAGGATTTGAAAGCAAGGCAGAATTGCAGGAAACAGGTTTCAGGAGGCAGACTCGACTCGCCTTGAAAGCACAGGAAAAGCGGCAAAGCGTTGACAACGATGCCCTTGGCCAAAAAGGGCGTATGCGTTTTTTCCTGAATATATTCAGGAAAAAACGCATACGCCCTTTTTGGCCAACCAGGCAAGCCGGAAAGGCAAATCAGCGCTACAGAGAAGTCTCGCTTGCCATCGGTCAAAAGGGCCATGCTGAAAAAAGTGTAAAAACCAGAAATGCAGGACAGGCCATGGAGACATGGGAGCCTTGCTACGCTGATGGGCGGGCTGTAAATTGCCAGCAGCCACTCTGGAGAAGTGTACGGTGTGTCCTGAAACATGTAATAAGCACAGCTTAGAGAGCATAGGGCACTTCCCCTCATGGGCGTATACATCGGGAAACCTAAAAATCAACAAGACACAGGCACCCCAAAGTTTAGGGCTGCTCTGTTTCCAAGAACCTCCACTTCGGTACACCTTCAATAGCCCAGGAAAGCGAAAAATGGATAAAGAAGTTGTGGTACTTAGGCACAATGGAATATCACTCAGCCATGAAATCAATGTCATAAGGCTAGTAGCAGCAGGATGAGTGGATTTAGGTACGATGACCCTCAGTGAAATAAGTCACAGAGAAAAAGACACTTATCCTAAGACATCACTTATAGAGGGAATGTCAAAATCGCTACACTTGAACTGAATTACAAAACAGAACAGAGTCACACATTTAGAAAACACACTATAGCTGCTTAACGGGAAAGGTGAGGTGGGGTGATGCATAAAACAAGGGTTTGAAATTAGCTCAGCTACCGTTCCACAAGCCAAATATGTAATAGACAAGACCTACTCCCTGCTCAGTGAACTGGACTCAACAGCCCCTATTCACCGCCCAAGAATATATCTGACTAGTAAGAGTCTTAAAACCTACGTATTGATCTCTCTCTGGAAGGGAATCAAGAGGGTGTAAAGCGGCATAAACACAGCAGTGAAAAGCAGCTAAACCCCATTATAAAAATAGATTACTTTAAAAAAAAAACCCCATAAAACAAAGACAGTGAAAGAGAGAGAAATGCTTACAAAATCCGCTCAGGGGCTCTGATGCAACCTGGATTGACCATATCTAGACCCACAGCTGGATGAGACATAAGGCTGGACACTCTTGGGGCTGAGAGGATTGGTGAGCTTGGGTGAGCAAACGCAGACCCTTTAAAGTCATACTGCGTGGTACCCATGCCGTGGGTCCCAAATCTCCAGGTTCCAGGGCATCTTCCTACATCGAAAACATGCGTGGGAAACCCAGAAGATGGTACACCGTGTGATCGGGAAAGGTTTCTCAAACGCACCTCATTCCTCCTCTCCTTGTGCTCGGGTTCGCCATTCCAGCCGCTCTACTAACAATCTCCCTACTTGGAGAATCAGCACCTTTAACCTCCTGTTTCGGACAGGTCGCAATTTGGCCTGAGGATGAACGGGAAGAGGGGGAACCAATGAGAGACTAGCTCTAGGTGTTGGGACAGGCACAGGTCACTCTATTTTCCCATCAGGAAGAAGAATGAACCACAGGCTCAGCCTGCCCCCCGGAACCAGAATAGGGCCTGAAGCAATCCTGCGCTCTGGCGGCCAGCTCCCAAAACAGCGAGTTGCCAAATGGAGCTCAGGGGCACTGCAACCCACAAACCTGCAGACTTATAAATGATAACTCTCGTCCACAAATATATTGAGGGAAGGCAACGAGGAGGATTTGAAAGCAAGGCAGAATTGCAGGAAACAGGTTTCAGGAGGCAGACTCGACTCGCCTTGAAAGCACAGGAAAAGCGGCAAAGCGTTGACAACGATGCCCTTGGCCAAAAAGGGCGTATGCGTTTTTTCCTGAATATATTCAGGAAAAAACGCATACGCCCTTTTTGGCCAACCAGGCAAGCCGGAAAGGCAAATCAGCGCTACAGAGAAGTCTCGCTTGCCATCGGTCAAAAGGGCCATGCTGAAAAAAGTGTAAAAACCAGAAATGCAGGACAGGCCATGGAGACATGGGAGCCTTGCTACGCTGATGGGCGGGCTGTAAATTGCCAGCAGCCACTCTGGAGAACTGTACGGTGTGTCCTGAAACATGTAATAAGCACAGCTTAGAGAGCATAGGGCACTTCCCCTCATGGGCGTATACATCGGGAAACCTAAAAATCAACAAGACACAGGCACCCCAAAGTTTAGGGCTGCTCTGTTTCCAAGAACCTCCACTTCGGTACACCTTCAATAGCCCAGGAAAGCGAAAAATGGATAAAGAAGTTGTGGTACTTAGGCACAATGGAATATCACTCAGCCATGAAATCAATGTCATAAGGCTAGTAGCAGCAGGATGAGTGGATTTAGGTACGATGACCCTCAGTGAAATAAGTCACAGAGAAAAAGACACTTATCCTAAGACATCACTTATAGAGGGAATGTCAAAATCGCTACACTTGAACTGAATTACAAAACAGAACAGAGTCACACATTTAGAAAACACACTATGGCTGCTTAACGGGAAAGGTGAGGTGGGGTGATGCATAAAACAAGGGTTTGAAATTAGCTCAGCTACCGTTCCACAAGCCAAATATGTAATAGACAAGACCTACTCCCTGCTCAGTGAACTGGACTCAACAGCCCCTATTCACCGCCCAAGAATATATCTGACTAGTAAGAGTCTTAAAACCTACGTATTGATCTCTCTCTGGAAGGGAATCAAGAGGGTGTAAAGCGGCATAAACACAGCAGTGAAAAGCAGCTAAACCCCATTATAAAAATAGATTACTTTAAAAAAAAAAAACCCCATAAAACAAAGACAGTGAAAGAGAGAGAAATGCTTACAAAATCCGCTCAGGGGCTCTGATGCAACCTGGATTGACCATATCTAGACCCACAGCTGGATGAGACATAAGGCTGGGCACTCTTGGGGCTGAGAGGATTGGTGAGCTTGGGTGAGCAAACGCAGACCCTTTAAAGTCATACTGCGTGGGACCCATGCCGTGGGTCCCAAATCTCCAGGTTCCAGGGCATCTTCCTACATCGAAAACATGCGTGGGAAACCCAGAAGATGGTACACCGTGTGATCGGGAAAGGTTTCTCAAACGCACCTCATTCCTCCTCTCCTTGTGCTCGGGTTCGCCATTCCAGCCGCTCTACTAACAATCTCCCTACTTGGAGAATCAGCACCTTTAACCTCCTGTTTCGGACAGGTCGCAATTTGGCCTGAGGATGAACGGGAAGAGGGGGAACCAATGAGAGACTAGCTCTAGGTGTTGGGACAGGCACAGGTCACTCTATTTTCCCATCAGGAAGAAGAATGAACCACAGGCTCAGCCTGCCCCCCGGAACCAGAATAGGGCCTGAAGCAATCCTGCGCTCTGGCGGCCAGCTCCCAAAAAAGCGAGTTGACAAATGGAGCTCAGGGGCACTGCAACCCACAAACCTGCAGACTTATAAATGATAACTCTCGTCCACAAATATATTGAGGGAAGGCAACGAGGAGGATTTGAAAGCAAGGCAGAATTGCAGGAAACAGGTTTCAGGAGGCAGACTCGACTCGCCTTGAAAGCACGGGAAAAGCGGCAAAGCGTTGACAACGATGCCCTTGGCCAAAAAGGGCGTATGCGTTTTTTCCTGAATATATTCAGGAAAAAACGCATACGCCCTTTTTGGCCAACCAGGCAAGCCGGAAAGGCAAATCAGCGCTACAGAGAAGTCTCGCTTGCCATCGGTCAAAAGGGCCATGCTGAAAAAAGTGTAAAAACCAGAAATGCAGGACAGGCCATGGAGACATGGGAGCCTTGCTACGCTGATGGGCGGGCTGTAAATTGCCAGCAGCCACTCTGGAGAAGTGTACGGTGTGTCCTGAAACATGTAATAAGCACAGCTTAGAGAGCATAGGGCACTTCCCCTCATGGGCGTATACATCGGGAAACCTAAAAATCAACAAGACACAGGCACCCCAAAGTTTAGGGCTGCTCTGTTTCCAAGAACCTCCACTTCGGTACACCTTCAATAGCCCAGGAAAGCGAAAAATGGATAAAGAAGTTGTGGTACTTAGGCACAATGGAATATCACTCAGCCATGAAATCAATGTCATAAGGCTAGTTGCAGCAAGATGAGTGGATTTAGGTACGATGACCCTCAGTGAAATAAGTCACAGAGAAAAAGACACTTATCCTAAGACATCACTTATAGAGGGAATGTCAAAATCGCTACACTTGAACTGAATTACAAAACAGAACAGAGTCACACATTTAGAAAACACACTATGGCTGCTTAACGGGAAAGGTGAGGTGGGGTGATGCATAAAACAAGGGTTTGAAATTAGCTCAGCTACCGTTCCACAAGCCAAATATGTAATAGACAAGACCTACTCCCTGCTCAGTGAACTGGACTCAACAGCCCCTATTCACCGCCCAAGAATATACCTGACTAGTAAGAGTCTTAAAACCTACGTATTGATCTCTCTCTGGAAGGGAATCAAGAGGGTGTAAAGCGGCATAAACACAGCAGTGAAAAGCAGCTAAACCCCATTATAAAAATAGATTACTTTAAAAAAAAAAAAAACCCATAAAACAAAGACAGTGAAAGAGAGAGAAATGCTTACAAAATCCGCTCAGGGGCTCTGATGCAACCTGGATTGACCATATCTAGACCCACAGCTGGATGAGACATAAGGCTGGGCACTCTTGGGGCTGAGAGGATTGGTGAGCTTGGGTGAGCAAACGCAGACCCTTTAAAGTCATACTGCGTGGGACCCATGCCGTGGGTCCCAAATCTCCAGGTTCCAGGGCATCTTCCTACATCGAAAACATGCGTGGGAAACCCAGAAGATGGTACACCGTGTGATCGGGAAAGGTTTCTCAAACGCACCTCATTCCTCCTCTCCTTGTGCTCGGGTTCGCCATTCCAGCCGCTCTACTAACAATCTCCCTACTTGGAGAATCAGCACCTTTAACCTCCTGTTTCGGACAGGTCGCAATTTGGCCTGAGGATGAACGGGAAGAGGGGGAACCAATGAGAGACTAGCTCTAGGTGTTGGGACAGGCACAGGTCACTCTATTTTCCCATCAGGAAGAAGAATGAACCACAGGCTCAGCCTGCCCCCCGGAACCAGAATAGGGCCTGAAGCAATCCTGCGCTCTGGCGGCCAGCTCCCAAAACAGCGAGTTGCCAAATGGAGCTCAGGGGCACTGCAACCCACAAACCTGCAGACTTATAAATGATAACTCTCGTCCACAAATATATTGAGGGAAGGCAACGAGGAGGATTTGAAAGCAAGGCAGAATTGCAGGAAACAGGTTTCAGGAGGCAGACTCGACTCGCCTTGAAAGCACAGGAAAAGCGGCAAAGCGTTGACAACGATGCCCTTGGCCAAAAAGGGCGTATGCGTTTTTTCCTGAATATATTCAGGAAAAAACGCATACGCCCTTTTTGGCCAACCAGGCAAGCCGGAAAGGCAAATCAGCGCTACAGAGAAGTCTCGCTTGCCATCGGTCAAAAGGGCCATGCTGAAAAAAGTGTAAAAACCAGAAATGCAGGACAGGCCATGGAGACATGGGAGCCTTGCTACGCTGATGGGCGGGCTGTAAATTGCCAGCAGCCACTCTGGAGAAGTGTACGGTGTGTCCTGAAACATGTAATAAGCACAGCTTAGAGAGCATAGGGCACTTCCCCTCATGGGCGTATACATCGGGAAACCTAAAAATCAACAAGACACAGGCACCCCAAAGTTTAGGGCTGCTCTGTTTCCAAGAACCTCCACTTCGGTACACCTTCAATAGCCCAGGAAAGCGAAAAATGGATAAAGAAGTTGTGGTACTTAGGCACAATGGAATATCACTCAGCCATGAAATCAATGTCATAAGGCTAGTAGCAGCAGGATGAGTGGATTTAGGTACGATGACCCTCAGTGAAATAAGTCACAGAGAAAAAGACACTTATCCTAAGACATCACTTATAGAGGGAATGTCAAAATCGCTACACTTGAACTGAATTACAAAACAGAACAGAGTCACACATTTAGAAAACACACTATGGCTGCTTAACGGGAAAGGTGAGGTGGGGTGATGCATAAAACAAGGGTTTGAAATTAGCTCAGCTACCGTTCCACAAGCCAAATATGTAATAGACAAGACCTACTCCCTGCTCAGTGAACTGGACTCAACAGCCCCTATTCACCGCCCAAGAATATATCTGACTAGTAAGAGTCTTAAAACCTACGTATTGATCTCTCTCTGGAAGGGAATCAAGAGGGTGTAAAGCGGCATAAACACAGCAGTGAAAAGCAGCTAAACCCCATTATAAAAATAGATTACTTTAAAAAAAAAAAAACCCATAAAACAAAGACAGTGAAAGAGAGAGAAATGCTTACAAAATCCGCTCAGGGGCTCTGATGCAACCTGGATTGACCATATCTAGACCCACAGCTGGATGAGACATAAGGCTGGACACTCTTGGGGCTGAGAGGATTGGTGAGCTTGGGTGAGCAAACGCAGACCCTTTAAAGTCATACTGCGTGGGACCCATGCCGTGGGTCCCAAATCTCCAGGTTCCAGGGCATCTTCCTACATCGAAAACATGCGTGGGAAACCCAGAAGATGGTACACCGTGTGATCGGGAAAGGTTTCTCAAACGCACCTCATTCCTCCTCTCCTTGTGCTCGGGTTCGCCATTCCAGCCGCTCTACTAACAATCTCCCTACTTGGAGAATCAGCACCTTTAACCTCCTGTTTCGGACAGGTCGCAATTTGGCCTGAGGATGAACGGGAAGAGGGGGAACCAATGAGAGACTAGCTCTAGGTGTTGGGACAGGCACAGGTCACTCTATTTTCCCATCAGGAAGAAGAATGAACCACAGGCTCAGCCTGCCCCCCGGAACCAGAATAGGGCCTGAAGCAATCCTGCGCTCTGGCGGCCAGCTCCCAAAAAAGCGAGTTGACAAATGGAGCTCAGGGGCACTGCAACCCACAAACCTGCAGACTTATAAATGATAACTCTCGTCCACAAATATATTGAGGGAAGGCAACGAGGAGGATTTGAAAGCAAGGCAGAATTGCAGGAAACAGGTTTCAGGAGGCAGACTCGACTCGCCTTGAAAGCACAGGAAAAGCGGCAAAGCGTTGACAACGATGCCCTTGGCCAAAAAGGGCGTATGCGTTTTTTCCTGAATATATTCAGGAAAAAACGCATACGCCCTTTTTGGCCAACCAGGCAAGCCGGAAAGGCAAATCAGCGCTACAGAGAAGTCTCGCTTGCCATCGGTCAAAAGGGCCATGCTGAAAAAAGTGTAAAAACCAGAAATGCAGGACAGGCCATGGAGACATGGGAGCCTTGCTACGCTGATGGGCGGGCTGTAAATTGCCAGCAGCCACTCTGGAGAAGTGTACGGTGTGTCCTGAAACATGTAATAAGCACAGCTTAGAGAGCATAGGGCACTTCCCCTCATGGGCGTATACATCGGGAAACCTAAAAATCAACAAGACACAGGCACCCCAAAGTTTAGGGCTGCTCTGTTTCCAAGAACCTCCACTTCGGTACACCTTCAATAGCCCAGGAAAGCGAAAAATGGATAAAGAAGTTGTGGTACTTAGGCACAATGGAATATCACTCAGCCATGAAATCAATGTCATAAGGCTAGTAGCAGCAGGATGAGTGGATTTAGGTACGATGACCCTCAGTGAAATAAGTCACAGAGAAAAAGACACTTATCCTAAGACATCACTTATAGAGGGAATGTCAAAATCGCTACACTTGAACTGAATTACAAAACAGAACAGAGTCACACATTTAGAAAACACACTATGGCTGCTTAACGGGAAAGGTGAGGTGGGGTGATGCATAAAACAAGGGTTTGAAATTAGCTCAGCTACCGTTCCACAAGCCAAATATGTAATAGACAAGACCTACTCCCTGCTCAGTGAACTGGACTCAACAGCCCCTATTCACCGCCCAAGAATATACCTGACTAGTAAGAGTCTTAAAACCTACGTATTGATCTCTCTCTGGAAGGGAATCAAGAGGGTGTAAAGCGGCATAAACACAGCAGTGAAAAGCAGCTAAACCCCATTATAAAAATAGATTACTTTAAAAAAAAAAAACCCATAAAACAAAGACAGTGAAAGAGAGAGAAATGCTTACAAAATCCGCTCAGGGGCTCTGATGCAACCTGGATTGACCATATCTAGACCCACAGCTGGATGAGACATAAGGCTGGACACTCTTGGGGCTGAGAGGATTGGTGAGCTTGGGTGAGCAAACGCAGACCCTTTAAAGTCATACTGCGTGGGACCCATGCCGTGGGTCCCAAATCTCCAGGTTCCAGGGCATCTTCCTACATCGAAAACATGCGTGGGAAACCCAGAAGATGGTACACCGTGTGATCGGGAAAGGTTTCTCAAACGCACCTCATTCCTCCTCTCCTTGTGCTCGGGTTCGCCATTCCAGCCGCTCTACTAACAATCTCCCTACTTGGAGAATCAGCACCTTTAACCTCCTGTTTCGGACAGGTCGCAATTTGGCCTGAGGATGAACGGGAAGAGGGGGAACCAATGAGAGACTAGCTCTAGGTGTTGGGACAGGCACAGGTCACTCTATTTTCCCATCAGGAAGAAGAATGAACCACAGGCTCAGCCTGCCCCCCGGAACCAGAATAGGGCCTGAAGCAATCCTGCGCTCTGGCGGCCAGCTCCCAAAAAAGCGAGTTGCCAAATGGAGCTCAGGGGCACTGCAACCCACAAACCTGCAGACTTATAAATGATAACTCTCGTCCACAAATATATTGAGGGAAGGCAACGAGGAGGATTTGAAAGCAAGGCAGAATTGCAGGAAACAGGTTTCAGGAGGCAGACTCGACTCGCCTTGAAAGCACAGGAAAAGCAGCAAAGCGTTGACAACGATGCCCTTGGCCAAAAAGGGCGTATGCGTTTTTTCCTGAATATATTCAGGAAAAAACGCATACGCCCTTTTTGGCCAACCAGGCAAGCCGGAAAGGCAAATCAGCGCTACAGAGAAGTCTCGCTTGCCATCGGTCAAAAGGGCCATGCTGAAAAAAGTGTAAAAACCAGAAATGCAGGACAGGCCATGGAGACATGGGAGCCTTGCTACGCTGATGGGCGGGCTGTAAATTGCCAGCAGCCACTCTGGAGAAGTGTACGGTGTGTCCTGAAACATGTAATAAGCACAGCTTAGAGAGCATAGGGCACTTCCCCTCATGGGCGTATACATCGGGAAACCTAAAAATCAACAAGACACAGGCACCCCAAAGTTTAGGGCTGCTCTGTTTCCAAGAACCTCCACTTCGCTACACCTTCAATAGCCCAGGAAAGCGAAAAATGGATAAAGAAGTTGTGGTACTTAGGCACAATGGAATATCACTCAGCCATGAAATCAATGTCATAAGGCTAGTAGCAGCAGGATGAGTGGATTTAGGTACGATGACCCTCAGTGAAATAAGTCACAGAGAAAAAGACACTTATCCTAAGACATCACTTATAGAGGGAATGTCAAAATCGCTACACTTGAACTGAATTACAAAACAGAACAGAGTCACACATTTAGAAAACACACTATGGCTGCTTAACGGGAAAGGTGAGGTGGGGTGATGCATAAAACAAGGGTTTGAAATTAGCTCAGCTACCGTTCCACAAGCCAAATATGTAATAGACAAGACCTACTCCCTGCTCAGTGAACTGGACTCAACAGCCCCTATTCACCGCCCAAGAATATACCTGACTAGTAAGAGTCTTAAAACCTACGTATTGATCTCTCTCTGGAAGGGAATCAAGAGGGTGTAAAGCGGCATAAACACAGCAGTGAAAAGCAGCTAAACCCCATTATAAAAATAGATTACTTTAAAAAAAAAAAACCCATAAAACAAAGACAGTGAAAGAGAGAGAAATGCTTACAAAATCCGCTCAGGGGCTCTGATGCAACCTGGATTGACCATATCTAGACCCACAGCTGGATGAGACATAAGGCTGGACACTCTTGGGGCTGAGAGGATTGGTGAGCTTGGGTGAGCAAACGCAGACCCTTTAAAGTCATACTGCGTGGGACCCATGCCGTGGGTCCCAAATCTCCAGGTTCCAGGGCATCTTCCTACATCGAAAACATGCGTGGGAAACCCAGAAGATGGTACACCGTGTGATCGGGAAAGGTTTCTCAAACGCACCTCATTCCTCCTCTCCTTGTGCTCGGGTTCGCCATTCCAGCCGCTCTACTAACAATCTCCCTACTTGGAGAATCAGCACCTTTAACCTCCTGTTTCGGACAGGTCGCAATTTGGCCTGAGGATGAACGGGAAGAGGGGGAACCAATGAGAGACTAGCTCTAGGTGTTGGGACAGGCACAGGTCACTCTATTTTCCCATCAGGAAGAAGAATGAACCACAGGCTCAGCCTGCCCCCCGGAACCAGAATAGGGCCTGAAGCAATCCTGCGCTCTGGCGGCCAGCTCCCAAAACAGCGAGTTGCCAAATGGAGCTCAGGGGCACTGCAACCCACAAACCTGCAGACTTATAAATGATAACTCTCGTCCACAAATATATTGAGGGAAGGCAACGAGGAGGATTTGAAAGCAAGGCAGAATTGCAGGAAACAGGTTTCAGGAGGCAGACTCGACTCGCCTTGAAAGCACAGGAAAAGCGGCAAAGCGTTGACAACGATGCCCTTGGCCAAAAAGGGCGTATGCGTTTTTTCCTGAATATATTCAGGAAAAAACGCATACGCCCTTTTTGGCCAACCAGGCAAGCCGGAAAGGCAAATCAGCGCTACAGAGAAGTCTCGCTTGCCATCGGTCAAAAGGGCCATGCTGAAAAAAGTGTAAAAACCAGAAATGCAGGACAGGCCATGGAGACATGGGAGCCTTGCTACGCTGATGGGCGGGCTGTAAATTGCCAGCAGCCACTCTGGAGAAGTGTACGGTGTGTCCTGAAACATGTAATAAGCACAGCTTAGAGAGCATAGGGCACTTCCCCTCATGGGCGTATACATCGGGAAACCTAAAAATCAACAAGACACAGGCACCCCAAAGTTTAGGGCTGCTCTGTTTCCAAGAACCTCCACTTCGCTACACCTTCAATAGCCCAGGAAAGCGAAAAATGGATAAAGAAGTTGTGGTACTTAGGCACAATGGAATATCACTCAGCCATGAAATCAATGTCATAAGGCTAGTAGCAGCAAGATGAGTGGATTTAGGTACGATGACCCTCAGTGAAATAAGTCACAGAGAAAAAGACACTTATCCTAAGACATCACTTATAGAGGGAATGTCAAAATCGCTACACTTGAACTGAATTACAAAACAGAACAGAGTCACACATTTAGAAAACACACTATGGCTGCTTAACGGGAAAGGTGAGGTGGGGTGATGCATAAAACAAGGGTTTGAAATTAGCTCAGCTACCGTTCCACAAGCCAAATATGTAATAGACAAGACCTACTCCCTGCTCAGTGAACTGGACTCAACAGCCCCTATTCACCGCCCAAGAATATACCTGACTAGTAAGAGTCTTAAAACCTACGTATTGATCTCTCTCTGGAAGGGAATCAAGAGGGTGTAAAGCGGCATAAACACAGCAGTGAAAAGCAGCTAAACCCCATTATAAAAATAGATTACTTTAAAAAAAAAAACCCATAAAACAAAGACAGTGAAAGAGAGAGAAATGCTTACAAAATCCGCTCAGGGGCTCTGATGCAACCTGGATTGACCATATCTAGACCCACAGCTGGATGAGACATAAGGCTGGACACTCTTGGGGCTGAGAGGATTGGTGAGCTTGGGTGAGCAAACGCAGACCCTTTAAAGTCATACTGCGTGGGACCCATGCCGTGGGTCCCAAATCTCCAGGTTCCAGGGCATCTTCCTACATCGAAAACATGCGTGGGAAACCCAGAAGATGGTACACCGTGTGATCGGGAAAGGTTTCTCAAACGCACCTCATTCCTCCTCTCCTTGTGCTCGGGTTCGCCATTCCAGCCGCTCTACTAACAATCTCCCTACTTGGAGAATCAGCACCTTTAACCTCCTGTTTCGGACAGGTCGCAATTTGGCCTGAGGATGAACGGGAAGAGGGGGAACCAATGAGAGACTAGCTCTAGGTGTTGGGACAGGCACAGGTCACTCTATTTTCCCATCAGGAAGAAGAATGAACCACAGGCTCAGCCTGCCCCCCGGAACCAGAATAGGGCCTGAAGCAATCCTGCGCTCTGGCGGCCAGCTCCCAAAACAGCGAGTTGCCAAATGGAGCTCAGGGGCACTGCAACTCACAAACCTGCAGACTTATAAATGATAACTCTCGTCCACAAATATATTGAGGGAAGGCAACGAGGAGGATTTGAAAGCAAGGCAGAATTGCAGGAAACAGGTTTCAGGAGGCAGACTCGACTCGCCTTGAAAGCACAGGAAAAGCGGCAAAGCGTTGACAACGATGCCCTTGGCCAAAAAGGGCGTATGCGTTTTTTCCTGAATATATTCAGGAAAAAACGCATACGCCCTTTTTGGCCAACCAGGCAAGCCGGAAAGGCAAATCAGCGCTACAGAGAAGTCTCGCTTGCCATCGGTCAAAAGGGCCATGCTGAAAAAAGTGTAAAAACCAGAAATGCAGGACAGGCCATGGAGACATGGGAGCCTTGCTACGCTGATGGGCGGGCTGTAAATTGCCAGCAGCCACTCTGGAGAAGTGTACGGTGTGTCCTGAAACATGTAATAAGCACAGCTTAGAGAGCATAGGGCACTTCCCCTCATGGGCGTATACATCGGGAAACCTAAAAATCAACAAGACACAGGCACCCCAAAGTTTAGGGCTGCTCTGTTTCCAAGAACCTCCACTTCGGTACACCTTCAATAGCCCAGGAAAGCGAAAAATGGATAAAGAAGTTGTGGTACTTAGGCACAATGGAATATCACTCAGCCATGAAATCAATGTCATAAGGCTAGTAGCAGCAGGATGAGTGGATTTAGGTACGATGACCCTCAGTGAAATAAGTCACAGAGAAAAAGACACTTATCCTAAGACATCACTTATAGAGGGAATGTCAAAATCGCTACACTTGAACTGAATTACAAAACAGAACAGAGTCACACATTTAGAAAACACACTATGGCTGCTTAACGGGAAAGGTGAGGTGGGGTGATGCATAAAACAAGGGTTTGAAATTAGCTCAGCTACCGTTCCACAAGCCAAATATGTAATAGACAAGACCTACTCCCTGCTCAGTGAACTGGACTCAACAGCCCCTATTCACCGCCCAAGAATATACCTGACTAGTAAGAGTCTTAAAACCTATGTATTGATCTCTCTCTGGAAGGGAATCAAGAGGGTGTAAAGCGGCATAAACACAGCAGTGAAAAGCAGCTAAACCCCATTATAAAAATAGATTACTTTAAAAAAAAAAAACCCATAAAACAAAGACAGTGAAAGAGAGAGAAATGCTTACAAAATCCGCTCAGGGGCTCTGATGCAACCTGGATTGACCATATCTAGACCCACAGCTGGATGAGACATAAGGCTGGACACTCTTGGGGCTGAGAGGATTGGTGAGCTTGGGTGAGCAAACGCAGACCCTTTAAAGTCATACTGCGTGGGACCCATGCCGTGGGTCCCAAATCTCCAGGTTCCAGGGCATCTTCCTACATCGAAAACATGCGTGGGAAACCCAGAAGATGGTACACCGTGTGATCGGGAAAGGTTTCTCAAACGCACCTCATTCCTCCTCTCCTTGTGCTCGGGTTCGCCATTCCAGCCGCTCTACTAACAATCTCCCTACTTGGAGAATCAGCACCTTTAACCTCCTGTTTCGGACAGGTCGCAATTTGGCCTGAGGATGAACGGGAAGAGGGGGAACCAATGAGAGACTAGCTCTAGGTGTTGGGACAGGCACAGGTCACTCTATTTTCCCATCAGGAAGAAGAATGAACCACAGGCTCAGCCTGCCCCCCGGAACCAGAATAGGGCCTGAAGCAATCCTGCGCTCTGGCGGCCAGCTCCCAAAACAGCGAGTTGCCAAATGGAGCTCAGGGGCACTGCAACCCACAAACCTGCAGACTTATAAATGATAACTCTCGTCCACAAATATATTGAGGGAAGGCAACGAGGAGGATTTGAAAGCAAGGCAGAATTGCAGGAAACAGGTTTCAGGAGGCAGACTCGACTCGCCTTGAAAGCACAGGAAAAGCGGCAAAGCGTTGACAACGATGCCCTTGGCCAAAAAGGGCGTATGCGTTTTTTCCTGAATATATTCAGGAAAAAACGCATACGCCCTTTTTGGCCAACCAGGCAAGCCGGAAAGGCAAATCAGCGCTACAGAGAAGTCTCGCTTGCCATCGGTCAAAAGGGCCATGCTGAAAAAAGTGTAAAAACCAGAAATGCAGGACAGGCCATGGAGACATGGGAGCCTTGCTACGCTGATGGGCGGGCTGTAAATTGCCAGCAGCCACTCTGGAGAAGTGTACGGTGTGTCCTGAAACATGTAATAAGCACAGCTTAGAGAGCATAGGGCACTTCCCCTCATGGGCGTATACATCGGGAAACCTAAAAATCAACAAGACACAGGCACCCCAAAGTTTAGGGCTGCTCTGTTTCCAAGAACCTCCACTTCGCTACACCTTCAATAGCCCAGGAAAGCGAAAAATGGATAAAGAAGTTGTGGTACTTAGGCACAATGGAATATCACTCAGCCATGAAATCAATGTCATAAGGCTAGTAGCAGCAGGATGAGTGGATTTAGGTACGATGACCCTCAGTGAAATAAGTCACAGAGAAAAAGACACTTATCCTAAGACATCACTTATAGAGGGAATGTCAAAATCGCTACACTTGAACTGAATTACAAAACAGAACAGAGTCACACATTTAGAAAACACACTATGGCTGCTTAACGGGAAAGGTGAGGTGGGGTGATGCATAAAACAAGGGTTTGAAATTAGCTCAGCTACCGTTCCACAAGCCAAATATGTAATAGACAAGACCTACTCCCTGCTCAGTGAACTGGACTCAACAGCCCCTATTCACCGCCCAAGAATATACCTGACTAGTAAGAGTCTTAAAACCTATGTATTGATCTCTCTCTGGAAGGGAATCAAGAGGGTGTAAAGCGGCATAAACACAGCAGTGAAAAGCAGCTAAACCCCATTATAAAAATAGATTACTTTAAAAAAAAAAAACCCATAAAACAAAGACAGTGAAAGAGAGAGAAATGCTTACAAAATCCGCTCAGGGGCTCTGATGCAACCTGGATTGACCATATCTAGACCCACAGCTGGATGAGACATAAGGCTGGACACTCTTGGGGCTGAGAGGATTGGTGAGCTTGGGTGAGCAAACGCAGACCCTTTAAAGTCATACTGCGTGGGACCCATGCCGTGGGTCCCAAATCTCCAGGTTCCAGGGCATCTTCCTACATCGAAAACATGCGTGGGAAACCCAGAAGATGGTACACCGTGTGATCGGGAAAGGTTTCTCAAACGCACCTCATTCCTCCTCTCCTTGTGCTCGGGTTCGCCATTCCAGCCGCTCTACTAACAATCTCCCTACTTGGAGAATCAGCACCTTTAACCTCCTGTTTCGGACAGGTCGCAATTTGGCCTGAGGATGAACGGGAAGAGGGGGAACCAATGAGAGACTAGCTCTAGGTGTTGGGACAGGCACAGGTCACTCTATTTTCCCATCAGGAAGAAGAATGAACCACAGGCTCAGCCTGCCCCCCGGAACCAGAATAGGGCCTGAAGCAATCCTGCGCTCTGGCGGCCAGCTCCCAAAAAAGCGAGTTGCCAAATGGAGCTCAGGGGCACTGCAACCCACAAACCTGCAGACTTATAAATGATAACTCTCGTCCACAAATATATTGAGGGAAGGCAACGAGGAGGATTTGAAAGCAAGGCAGAATTGCAGGAAACAGGTTTCAGGAGGCAGACTCGACTCGCCTTGAAAGCACAGGAAAAGCGGCAAAGCGTTGACAACGATGCCCTTGGCCAAAAAGGGCGTATGCGTTTTTTCCTGAATATATTCAGGAAAAAACGCATACGCCCTTTTTGGCCAACCAGGCAAGCCGGAAAGGCAAATCAGCGCTACAGAGAAGTCTCGCTTGCCATCGGTCAAAAGGGCCATGCTGAAAAAAGTGTAAAAACCAGAAATGCAGGACAGGCCATGGAGACATGGGAGCCTTGCTACGCTGATGGGCGGGCTGTAAATTGCCAGCAGCCACTCTGGAGAAGTGTACGGTGTGTCCTGAAACATGTAATAAGCACAGCTTAGAGAGCATAGGGCACTTCCCCTCATGGGCGTATACATCGGGAAACCTAAAAATCAACAAGACACAGGCACCCCAAAGTTTAGGGCTGCTCTGTTTCCAAGAACCTCCACTTCGCTACACCTTCAATAGCCCAGGAAAGCGAAAAATGGATAAAGAAGTTGTGGTACTTAGGCACAATGGAATATCACTCAGCCATGAAATCAATGTCATAAGGCTAGTAGCAGCAGGATGAGTGGATTTAGGTACGATGACCCTCAGTGAAATAAGTCACAGAGAAAAAGACACTTATCCTAAGACATCACTTATAGAGGGAATGTCAAAATCGCTACACTTGAACTGAATTACAAAACAGAACAGAGTCACACATTTAGAAAACACACTATGGCTGCTTAACGGGAAAGGTGAGGTGGGGTGATGCATAAAACAAGGGTTTGAAATTAGCTCAGCTACCGTTCCACAAGCCAAATATGTAATAGACAAGACCTACTCCCTGCTCAGTGAACTGGACTCAACAGCCCCTATTCACCGCCCAAGAATATACCTGACTAGTAAGAGTCTTAAAACCTATGTATTGATCTCTCTCTGGAAGGGAATCAAGAGGGTGTAAAGCGGCATAAACACAGCAGTGAAAAGCAGCTAAACCCCATTATAAAAATAGATTACTTTAAAAAAAAAAACCCCATAAAACAAAGACAGTGAAACAGAGAGAAATGCTTACAAAATCCGCTCAGGGGCTCTGATGCAACCTGGATTGACCATATCTAGACCCACAGCTGGATGAGACATAAGGCTGGGCACTCTTGGGGCTGAGAGGATTGGTGAGCTTGGGTGAGCAAACGCAGACCCTTTAAAGTCATACTGCGTGGGACCCATGCCGTGGGTCCCAAATCTCCAGGTTCCAGGGCATCTTCCTACATCGAAAACATGCGTGGGAAACCCAGAAGATGGTACACCGTGTGATCGGGAAAGGTTTCTCAAACGCACCTCATTCCTCCTCTCCTTGTGCTCGGGTTCGCCATTCCAGCCGCTCTACTAACAATCTCCCTACTTGGAGAATCAGCACCTTTAACCTCCTGTTTCGGACAGGTCGCAATTTGGCCTGAGGATGAACGGGAAGAGGGGGAACCAATGAGAGACTAGCTCTAGGTGTTGGGACAGGCACAGGTCACTCTATTTTCCCATCAGGAAGAAGAATGAACCACAGGCTCAGCCTGCCCCCCGGAACCAGAATAGGGCCTGAAGCAATCCTGCGCTCTGGCGGCCAGCTCCCAAAAAAGCGAGTTGACAAATGGAGCTCAGGGGCACTGCAACTCACAAACCTGCAGACTTATAAATGATAACTCTCGTCCACAAATATATTGAGGGAAGGCAACGAGGAGGATTTGAAAGCAAGGCAGAATTGCAGGAAACAGGTTTCAGGAGGCAGACTCGACTCGCCTTGAAAGCACAGGAAAAGCGGCAAAGCGTTGACAACGATGCCCTTGGCCAAAAAGGGCGTATGCGTTTTTTCCTGAATATATTCAGGAAAAAACGCATACGCCCTTTTTGGCCAACCAGGCAAGCCGGAAAGGCAAATCAGCGCTACAGAGAAGTCTCGCTTGCCATCGGTCAAAAGGGCCATGCTGAAAAAAGTGTAAAAACCAGAAATGCAGGACAGGCCATGGAGACATGGGAGCCTTGCTACGCTGATGGGCGGGCTGTAAATTGCCAGCAGCCACTCTGGAGAAGTGTACGGTGTGTCCTGAAACATGTAATAAGCACAGCTTAGAGAGCATAGGGCACTTCCACTCACGGGCGTATACATCGGGAAACCTAAAAATCAACAAGACACAGGCACCCCAAAGTTTAGGGCTGCTCTGTTTCCAAGAACCTCCACTTCGCTACACCTTCAATAGCCCAGGAAAGCGAAAAATGGATAAAGAAGTTGTGGTACTTAGGCACAATGGAATATCACTCAGCCATGAAATCAATGTCATAAGGCTAGTAGCAGCAGGATGAGTGGATTTAGGTACGATGACCCTCAGTGAAATAAGTCACAGAGAAAAAGACACTTATCCTAAGACATCACTTATAGAGGGAATGTCAAAATCGCTACACTTGAACTGAATTACAAAACAGAACAGAGTCACACATTTAGAAAACACACTATGGCTGCTTAACGGGAAAGGTGAGGTGGGGTGATGCATAAAACAAGGGTTTGAAATTAGCTCAGCTACCGTTCCACAAGCCAAATATGTAATAGACAAGACCTACTCCCTGCTCAGTGAACTGGACTCAACAGCCCCTATTCACCGCCCAAGAATATACCTGACTAGTAAGAGTCTTAAAACCTATGTATTGATCTCTCTCTGGAAGGGAATCAAGAGGGTGTAAAGCGGCATAAACACAGCAGTGAAAAGCAGCTAAACCCCATTATAAAAATAGATTACTTTAAAAAAAAAAACCCCATAAAACAAAGACAGTGAAAGAGAGAGAAATGCTTACAAAATCCGCTCAGGGGCTCTGATGCAACCTGGATTGACCATATCTAGACCCACAGCTGGATGAGACATAAGGCTGGGCACTCTTGGGGCTGAGAGGATTGGTGAGCTTGGGTGAGCAAACGCAGACCCTTTAAAGTCATACTGCGTGGGACCCATGCCGTGGGTCCCAAATCTCCAGGTTCCAGGGCATCTTCCTACATCGAAAACATGCGTGGGAAACCCAGAAGATGGTACACCGTGTGATCGGGAAAGGTTTCTCAAACGCACCTCATTCCTCCTCTCCTTGTGCTCGGGTTCGCCATTCCAGCCGCTCTACTAACAATCTCCCTACTTGGAGAATCAGCACCTTTAACCTCCTGTTTCGGACAGGTCGCAATTTGGCCTGAGGATGAACGGGAAGAGGGGGAACCAATGAGAGACTAGCTCTAGGTGTTGGGACAGGCACAGGTCACTCTATTTTCCCATCAGGAAGAAGAATGAACCACAGGCTCAGCCTGCCCCCCGGAACCAGAATAGGGCCTGAAGCAATCCTGCGCTCTGGCGGCCAGCTCCCAAAAAAGCGAGTTGCCAAATGGAGCTCAGGGGCACTGCAACTCACAAACCTGCAGACTTATAAATGATAACTCTCGTCCACAAATATATTGAGGGAAGGCAACGAGGAGGATTTGAAAGCAAGGCAGAATTGCAGGAAACAGGTTTCAGGAGGCAGACTCGACTCGCCTTGAAAGCACAGGAAAAGCGGCAAAGCGTTGACAACGATGCCCTTGGCCAAAAAGGGCGTATGCGTTTTTTCCTGAATATATTCAGGAAAAAACGCATACGCCCTTTTTGGCCAACCAGGCAAGCCGGAAAGGCAAATCAGCGCTACAGAGAAGTCTCGCTTGCCATCGGTCAAAAGGGCCATGCTGAAAAAAGTGTAAAAACCAGAAATGCAGGACAGGCCATGGAGACATGGGAGCCTTGCTACGCTGATGGGCGGGCTGTAAATTGCCAGCAGCCACTCTGGAGAAGTGTACGGTGTGTCCTGAAACATGTAATAAGCACAGCTTAGAGAGCATAGGGCACTTCCACTCACGGGCGTATACATCGGGAAACCTAAAAATCAACAAGACACAGGCACCCCAAAGTTTAGGGCTGCTCTGTTTCCAAGAACCTCCACTTCGCTACACCTTCAATAGCCCAGGAAAGCGAAAAATGGATAAAGAAGTTGTGGTACTTAGGCACAATGGAATATCACTCAGCCATGAAATCAATGTCATAAGGCTAGTAGCAGCAGGATGAGTGGATTTAGGTACGATGACCCTCAGTGAAATAAGTCACAGAGAAAAAGACACTTATCCTAAGACATCACTTATAGAGGGAATGTCAAAATCGCTACACTTGAACTGAATTACAAAACAGAACAGAGTCACACATTTAGAAAACACACTATGGCTGCTTAACGGGAAAGGTGAGGTGGGGTGATGCATAAAACAAGGGTTTGAAATTAGCTCAGCTACCGTTCCACAAGCCAAATATGTAATAGACAAGACCTACTCCCTGCTCAGTGAACTGGACTCAACAGCCCCTATTCACCGCCCAAGAATATACCTGACTAGTAAGAGTCTTAAAACCTATGTATTGATCTCTCTCTGGAAGGGAATCAAGAGGGTGTAAAGCGGCATAAACACAGCAGTGAAAAGCAGCTAAACCCCATTATAAAAATAGATTACTTTAAAAAAAAAAACCCCATAAAACAAAGACAGTGAAAGAGAGAGAAATGCTTACAAAATCCGCTCAGGGGCTCTGATGCAACCTGGATTGACCATATCTAGACCCACAGCTGGATGAGACATAAGGCTGGGCACTCTTGGGGCTGAGAGGATTGGTGAGCTTGGGTGAGCAAACGCAGACCCTTTAAAGTCATACTGCATGGGACCCATGCCGTGGGTCCCAAATCTCCAGGTTCCAGGGCATCTTCCTACATCGAAAACATGCGTGGGAAACCCAGAAGATGGTACACCGTGTGATCGGGAAAGGTTTCTCAAACGCACCTCATTCCTCCTCTCCTTGTGCTCGGGTTCGCCATTCCAGCCGCTCTACTAACAATCTCCCTACTTGGAGAATCAGCACCTTTAACCTCCTGTTTCGGACAGGTCGCAATTTGGCCTGAGGATGAACGGGAAGAGGGGGAACCAATGAGAGACTAGCTCTAGGTGTTGGGACAGGCACAGGTCACTCTATTTTCCCATCAGGAAGAAGAATGAACCACAGGCTCAGCCTGCCCCCCGGAACCAGAATAGGGCCTGAAGCAATCCTGCGCTCTGGCGGCCAGCTCCCAAAAAAGCGAGTTGCCAAATGGAGCTCAGGGGCACTGCAACTCACAAACCTGCAGACTTATAAATGATAACTCTCGTCCACAAATATATTGAGGGAAGGCAACGAGGAGGATTTGAAAGCAAGGCAGAATTGCAGGAAACAGGTTTCAGGAGGCAGACTCGACTCGCCTTGAAAGCACAGGAAAAGCGGCAAAGCGTTGACAACGATGCCCTTGGCCAAAAAGGGCGTATGCGTTTTTTCCTGAATATATTCAGGAAAAAACGCATACGCCCTTTTTGGCCAACCAGGCAAGCCGGAAAGGCAAATCAGCGCTACAGAGAAGTCTCGCTTGCCATCGGTCAAAAGGGCCATGCTGAAAAAAGTGTAAAAACCAGAAATGCAGGACAGGCCATGGAGACATGGGAGCCTTGCTACGCTGATGGGCGGGCTGTAAATTGCCAGCAGCCACTCTGGAGAAGTGTACGGTGTGTCCTGAAACATGTAATAAGCACAGCTTAGAGAGCATAGGGCACTTCCCCTCACGGGCGTATACATCGGGAAACCTAAAAATCAACAAGACACAGGCACCCCAAAGTTTAGGGCTGCTCTGTTTCCAAGAACCTCCACTTCGGTACACCTTCAATAGCCCAGGAAAGCGAAAAATGGATAAAGAAGTTGTGGTACTTAGGCACAATGGAATATCACTCAGCCATGAAATCAATGTCATAAGGCTAGTAGCAGCAGGATGAGTGGATTTAGGTACGATGACCCTCAGTGAAATAAGTCACAGAGAAAAAGACACTTATCCTAAGACATCACTTATAGAGGGAATGTCAAAATCGCTACACTTGAACTGAATTACAAAACAGAACAGAGTCACACATTTAGAAAACACACTATGGCTGCTTAACGGGAAAGGTGAGGTGGGGTGATGCATAAAACAAGGGTTTGAAATTAGCTCAGCTACCGTTCCACAAGCCAAATATGTAATAGACAAGACCTACTCCCTGCTCAGTGAACTGGACTCAACAGCCCCTATTCACCGCCCAAGAATATACCTGACTAGTAAGAGTCTTAAAACCTATGTATTGATCTCTCTCTGGAAGGGAATCAAGAGGGTGTAAAGCGGCATAAACACAGCAGTGAAAAGCAGCTAAACCCCATTATAAAAATAGATTACTTTAAAAAAAAAAACCCCCATAAAACAAAGACAGTGAAAGAGAGAGAAATGCTTACAAAATCCGCTCAGGGGCTCTGATGCAACCTGGATTGACCATATCTAGACCCACAGCTGGATGAGACATAAGGCTGGGCACTCTTGGGGCTGAGAGGATTGGTGAGCTTGGGTGAGCAAACGCAGACCCTTTAAAGTCATACTGCGTGGGACCCATGCCGTGGGTCCCAAATCTCCAGGTTCCAGGGCATCTTCCTACATCGAAAACATGCGTGGGAAACCCAGAAGATGGTACACCGTGTGATCGGGAAAGGTTTCTCAAACGCACCTCATTCCTCCTCTCCTTGTGCTCGGGTTCGCCATTCCAGCCGCTCTACTAACAATCTCCCTACTTGGAGAATCAGCACCTTTAACCTCCTGTTTCGGACAGGTCGCAATTTGGCCTGAGGATGAACGGGAAGAGGGGGAACCAATGAGAGACTAGCTCTAGGTGTTGGGACAGGCACAGGTCACTCTATTTTCCCATCAGGAAGAAGAATGAACCACAGGCTCAGCCTGCCCCCCGGAACCAGAATAGGGCCTGAAGCAATCCTGCGCTCTGGCGGCCAGCTCCCAAAAAAGCGAGTTGCCAAATGGAGCTCAGGGGCACTGCAACTCACAAACCTGCAGACTTATAAATGATAACTCTCGTCCACAAATATATTGAGGGAAGGCAACGAGGAGGATTTGAAAGCAAGGCAGAATTGCAGGAAACAGGTTTCAGGAGGCAGACTCGACTCGCCTTGAAAGCACAGGAAAAGCGGCAAAGCGTTGACAACGATGCCCTTGGCCAAAAAGGGCGTATGCGTTTTTTCCTGAATATATTCAGGAAAAAACGCATACGCCCTTTTTGGCCAACCAGGCAAGCCGGAAAGGCAAATCAGCGCTACAGAGAAGTCTCGCTTGCCATCGGTCAAAAGGGCCATGCTGAAAAAAGTGTAAAAACCAGAAATGCAGGACAGGCCATGGAGACATGGGAGCCTTGCTACGCTGATGGGCGGGCTGTAAATTGCCAGCAGCCACTCTGGAGAAGTGTACGGTGTGTCCTGAAACATGTAATAAGCACAGCTTAGAGAGCATAGGGCACTTCCCCTCACGGGCGTATACATCGGGAAACCTAAAAATCAACAAGACACAGGCACCCCAAAGTTTAGGGCTGCTCTGTTTCCAAGAACCTCCACTTCGCTACACCTTCAATATCCCAGGAAAGCGAAAAATGGATAAAGAAGTTGTGGTACTTAGGCACAATGGAATATCACTCAGCCATGAAATCAATGTCATAAGGCTAGTAGCAGCAGGATGAGTGGATTTAGGTACGATGACCCTCAGTGAAATAAGTCACAGAGAAAAAGACACTTATCCTAAGACATCACTTATAGAGGGAATGTCAAAATCGCTACACTTGAACTGAATTACAAAACAGAACAGAGTCACACATTTAGAAAACACACTATGGCTGCTTAACGGGAAAGGTGAGGTGGGGTGATGCATAAAAACAAGGGTTTGAAATTAGCTCAGCTACCGTTCCACAAGCCAAATATGTAATAGACAAGACCTACTCCCTGCTCAGTGAACTGGACTCAACAGCCCCTATTCACCGCCCAAGAATATACCTGACTAGTAAGAGTCTTAAAACCTATGTATTGATCTCTCTCTGGAAGGGAATCAAGAGGGTGTAAAGCGGCATAAACACAGCAGTGAAAAGCAGCTAAACCCCATTATAAAAATAGATTACTTTAAAAAAAAAAACCCCATAAAACAAAGACAGTGAAAGAGAGAGAAATGCTTACAAAATCCGCTCAGGGGCTCTGATGCAACCTGGATTGACCATATCTAGACCCACAGCTGGATGAGACATAAGGCTGGGCACTCTTGGGGCTGAGAGGATTGGTGAGCTTGGGTGAGCAAACGCAGACCCTTTAAAGTCATACTGCGTGGGACCCATGCCGTGGGTCCCAAATCTCCAGGTTCCAGGGCATCTTCCTACATCGAAAACATGCGTGGGAAACCCAGAAGATGGTACACCGTGTGATCGGGAAAGGTTTCTCAAACGCACCTCATTCCTCCTCTCCTTGTGCTCGGGTTCGCCATTCCAGCCGCTCTACTAACAATCTCCCTACTTGGAGAATCAGCACCTTTAACCTCCTGTTTCGGACAGGTCGCAATTTGGCCTGAGGATGAACGGGAAGAGGGGGAACCAATGAGAGACTAGCTCTAGGTGTTGGGACAGGCACAGGTCACTCTATTTTCCCATCAGGAAGAAGAATGAACCACAGGCTCAGCCTGCCCCCCGGAACCAGAATAGGGCCTGAAGCAATCCTGCGCTCTGGCGGCCAGCTCCCAAAAAAGCGAGTTGCCAAATGGAGCTCAGGGGCACTGCAACTCACAAACCTGCAGACTTATAAATGATAACTCTCGTCCACAAATATATTGAGGGAAGGCAACGAGGAGGATTTGAAAGCAAGGCAGAATTGCAGGAAACAGGTTTCAGGAGGCAGACTCGACTCGCCTTGAAAGCACAGGAAAAGCGGCAAAGCGATGACAACGATGCCCTTGGCCAAAAAGGGCGTATGCGTTTTTTCCTGAATATATTCAGGAAAAAACGCATACGCCCTTTTTGGCCAACCAGGCAAGCCGGAAAGGCAAATCAGCGCTACAGAGAAGTCTCGCTTGCCATCGGTCAAAAGGGCCATGCTGAAAAAAGTGTAAAAACCAGAAATGCAGGACAGGCCATGGAGACATGGGAGCCTTGCTACGCTGATGGGCGGGCTGTAAATTGCCAGCAGCCACTCTGGAGAAGTGTACGGTGTGTCCTGAAACATGTAATAAGCACAGCTTAGACAGCATAGGGCACTTCCCCTCACGGGCGTATACATCGGGAAACCTAAAAATCAACAAGACACAGGCACCCCAAAGTTTAGGGCTGCTCTGTTTCCAAGAACCTCCACTTCGCTACACCTTCAATATCCCAGGAAAGCGAAAAATGGATAAAGAAGTTGTGGTACTTAGGCACAATGGAATATCACTCAGCCATGAAATCAATGTCATAAGGCTAGTAGCAGCAGGATGAGTGGATTTAGGTACGATGACCCTCAGTGAAATAAGTCACAGAGAAAAAGACACTTATCCTAAGACATCACTTATAGAGGGAATGTCAAAATCGCTACACTTGAACTGAATTACAAAACAGAACAGAGTCACACATTTAGAAAACACACTATGGCTGCTTAACGGGAAAGGTGAGGTGGGGTGATGCATAAAAACAAGGGTTTGAAATTAGCTCAGCTACCGTTCCACAAGCCAAATATGTAATAGACAAGACCTACTCCCTGCTCAGTGAACTGGACTCAACAGCCCCTATTCACCGCCCAAGAATATACCTGACTAGTAAGAGTCTTAAAACCTATGTATTGATCTCTCTCTGGAAGGGAATCAAGAGGGTGTAAAGCGGCATAAACACAGCAGTGAAAAGCAGCTAAACCCCATTATAAAAATAGATTACTTTAAAAAAAAAAACCCCATAAAACAAAGACAGTGAAAGAGAGAGAAATGCTTACAAAATCCGCTCAGGGGCTCTGATGCAACCTGGATTGACCATATCTAGACCCACAGCTGGATGAGACATAAGGCTGGGCACTCTTGGGGCTGAGAGGATTGGTGAGCTTGGGTGAGCAAACGCAGACCCTTTAAAGTCATACTGCGTGGGACCCATGCCGTGGGTCCCAAATCTCCAGGTTCCAGGGCATCTTCCTACATCGAAAACATGCGTGGGAAACCCAGAAGATGGTACACCGTGTGATCGGGAAAGGTTTCTCAAACGCACCTCATTCCTCCTCTCCTTGTGCTCGGGTTCGCCATTCCAGCCGCTCTACTAACAATCTCCCTACTTGGAGAATCAGCACCTTTAACCTCCTGTTTCGGACAGGTCGCAATTTGGCCTGAGGATGAACGGGAAGAGGGGGAACCAATGAGAGACTAGCTCTAGGTGTTGGGACAGGCACAGGTCACTCTATTTTCCCATCAGGAAGAAGAATGAACCACAGGCTCAGCCTGCCCCCCGGAACCAGAATAGGGCCTGAAGCAATCCTGCGCTCTGGCGGCCAGCTCCCAAAAAAGCGAGTTGCCAAATGGAGCTCAGGGGCACTGCAACTCACAAACCTGCAGACTTATAAATGATAACTCTCGTCCACAAATATATTGAGGGAAGGCAACGAGGAGGATTTGAAAGCAAGGCAGAATTGCAGGAAACAGGTTTCAGGAGGCAGACTCGACTCGCCTTGAAAGCACAGGAAAAGCGGCAAAGCGTTGACAACGATGCCCTTGGCCAAAAAGGGCGTATGCGTTTTTTCCTGAATATATTCAGGAAAAAACGCATACGCCCTTTTTGGCCAACCAGGCAAGCCGGAAAGGCAAATCAGCGCTACAGAGAAGTCTCGCTTGCCATCGGTCAAAAGGGCCATGCTGAAAAAAGTGTAAAAACCAGAAATGCAGGACAGGCCATGGAGACATGGGAGCCTTGCTACGCTGATGGGCGGGCTGTAAATTGCCAGCAGCCACTCTGGAGAAGTGTACGGTGTGTCCTGAAACATGTAATAAGCACAGCTTAGAGAGCATAGGGCACTTCCACTCACGGGCGTATACATCGGGAAACCTAAAAATCAACAAGACACAGGCACCCCAAAGTTTAGGGCTGCTCTGTTTCCAAGAACCTCCACTTCGCTACACCTTCAATAGCCCAGGAAAGCGAAAAATGGATAAAGAAGTTGTGGTACTTAGGCACAATGGAATATCACTCAGCCATGAAATCAATGTCATAAGGCTAGTAGCAGCAGGATGAGTGGATTTAGGTACGATGACCCTCAGTGAAATAAGTCACAGAGAAAAAGACACTTATCCTAAGACATCACTTATAGAGGGAATGTCAAAATCGCTACACTTGAACTGAATTACAAAACAGAACAGAGTCACACATTTAGAAAACACACTATGGCTGCTTAACGGGAAAGGTGAGGTGGGGTGATGCATAAAAACAAGGGTTTGAAATTAGCTCAGCTACCGTTCCACAAGCCAAATATGTAATAGACAAGACCTACTCCCTGCTCAGTGAACTGGACTCAACAGCCCCTATTCACCGCCCAAGAATATACCTGACTAGTAAGAGTCTTAAAACCTATGTATTGATCTCTCTCTGGAAGGGAATCAAGAGGGTGTAAAGCGGCATAAACACAGCAGTGAAAAGCAGCTAAACCCCATTATAAAAATAGATTACTTTAAAAAAAAAAACCCCATAAAACAAAGACAGTGAAAGAGAGAGAAATGCTTACAAAATCCGCTCAGGGGCTCTGATGCAACCTGGATTGACCATATCTAGACCCACAGCTGGATGAGACATAAGGCTGGGCACTCTTGGGGCTGAGAGGATTGGTGAGCTTGGGTGAGCAAACGCAGACCCTTTAAAGTCATACTGCGTGGGACCCATGCCGTGGGTCCCAAATCTCCAGGTTCCAGGGCATCTTCCTACATCGAAAACATGCGTGGGAAACCCAGAAGATGGTACACCGTGTGATCGGGAAAGGTTTCTCAAACGCACCTCATTCCTCCTCTCCTTGTGCTCGGGTTCGCCATTCCAGCCGCTCTACTAACAATCTCCCTACTTGGAGAATCAGCACCTTTAACCTCCTGTTTCGGACAGGTCGCAATTTGGCCTGAGGATGAACGGGAAGAGGGGGAACCAATGAGAGACTAGCTCTAGGTGTTGGGACAGGCACAGGTCACTCTATTTTCCCATCAGGAAGAAGAATGAACCACAGGCTCAGCCTGCCCCCCGGAACCAGAATAGGGCCTGAAGCAATCCTGCGCTCTGGCGGCCAGCTCCCAAAAAAGCGAGTTGCCAAATGGAGCTCAGGGGCACTGCAACTCACAAACCTGCAGACTTATAAATGATAACTCTCGTCCACAAATATATTGAGGGAAGGCAACGAGGAGGATTTGAAAGCAAGGCAGAATTGCAGGAAACAGGTTTCAGGAGGCAGACTCGACTCGCCTTGAAAGCACAGGAAAAGCGGCAAAGCGTTGACAACGATGCCCTTGGCCAAAAAGGGCGTATGCGTTTTTTCCTGAATATATTCAGGAAAAAACGCATACGCCCTTTTTGGCCAACCAGGCAAGCCGGAAAGGCAAATCAGCGCTACAGAGAAGTCTCGCTTGCCATCGGTCAAAAGGGCCATGCTGAAAAAAGTGTAAAAACCAGAAATGCAGGACAGGCCATGGAGACATGGGAGCCTTGCTACGCTGATGGGCGGGCTGTAAATTGCCAGCAGCCACTCTGGAGAAGTGTACGGTGTGTCCTGAAACATGTAATAAGCACAGCTTAGAGAGCATAGGGCACTTCCCCTCACGGGCGTATACATCGGGAAACCTAAAAATCAACAAGACACAGGCACCCCAAAGTTTAGGGCTGCTCTGTTTCCAAGAACCTCCACTTCGGTACACCTTCAATAGCCCAGGAAAGCGAAAAATGGATAAAGAAGTTGTGGTACTTAGGCACAATGGAATATCACTCAGCCATGAAATCAATGTCATAAGGCTAGTAGCAGCAGGATGAGTGGATTTAGGTACGATGACCCTCAGTGAAATAAGTCACAGAGAAAAAGACACTTATCCTAAGACATCACTTATAGAGGGAATGTCAAAATCGCTACACTTGAACTGAATTACAAAACAGAACAGAGTCACACATTTAGAAAACACACTATGGCTGCTTAACGGGAAAGGTGAGGTGGGGTGATGCATAAAACAAGGGTTTGAAATTAGCTCAGCTACCGTTCCACAAGCCAAATATGTAATAGACAAGACCTACTCCCTGCTCAGTGAACTGGACTCAACAGCCCCTATTCACCGCCCAAGAATATACCTGACTAGTAAGAGTCTTAAAACCTATGTATTGATCTCTCTCTGGAAGGGAATCAAGAGGGTGTAAAGCGGCATAAACACAGCAGTGAAAAGCAGCTAAACCCCATTATAAAAATAGATTACTTTAAAAAAAAAAACCCCCATAAAACAAAGACAGTGAAAGAGAGAGAAATGCTTACAAAATCCGCTCAGGGGCTCTGATGCAACCTGGATTGACCATATCTAGACCCACAGCTGGATGAGACATAAGGCTGGGCACTCTTGGGGCTGAGAGGATTGGTGAGCTTGGGTGAGCAAACGCAGACCCTTTAAAGTCATACTGCGTGGGACCCATGCCGTGGGTCCCAAATCTCCAGGTTCCAGGGCATCTTCCTACATCGAAAACATGCGTGGGAAACCCAGAAGATGGTACACCGTGTGATCGGGAAAGGTTTCTCAAACGCACCTCATTCCTCCTCTCCTTGTGCTCGGGTTCGCCATTCCAGCCGCTCTACTAACAATCTCCCTACTTGGAGAATCAGCACCTTTAACCTCCTGTTTCGGACAGGTCGCAATTTGGCCTGAGGATGAACGGGAAGAGGGGGAACCAATGAGAGACTAGCTCTAGGTGTTGGGACAGGCACAGGTCACTCTATTTTCCCATCAGGAAGAAGAATGAACCACAGGCTCAGCCTGCCCCCCGGAACCAGAATAGGGCCTGAAGCAATCCTGCGCTCTGGCGGCCAGCTCCCAAAAAAGCGAGTTGCCAAATGGAGCTCAGGGGCACTGCAACTCACAAACCTGCAGACTTATAAATGATAACTCTCGTCCACAAATATATTGAGGGAAGGCAACGAGGAGGATTTGAAAGCAAGGCAGAATTGCAGGAAACAGGTTTCAGGAGGCAGACTCGACTCGCCTTGAAAGCACAGGAAAAGCGGCAAAGCGTTGACAACGATGCCCTTGGCCAAAAAGGGCGTATGCGTTTTTTCCTGAATATATTCAGGAAAAAACGCATACGCCCTTTTTGGCCAACCAGGCAAGCCGGAAAGGCAAATCAGCGCTACAGAGAAGTCTCGCTTGCCATCGGTCAAAAGGGCCATGCTGAAAAAAGTGTAAAAACCAGAAATGCAGGACAGGCCATGGAGACATGGGAGCCTTGCTACGCTGATGGGCGGGCTGTAAATTGCCAGCAGCCACTCTGGAGAAGTGTACGGTGTGTCCTGAAACATGTAATAAGCACAGCTTAGAGAGCATAGGGCACTTCCCCTCACGGGCGTATACATCGGGAAACCTAAAAATCAACAAGACACAGGCACCCCAAAGTTTAGGGCTGCTCTGTTTCCAAGAACCTCCACTTCGCTACACCTTCAATATCCCAGGAAAGCGAAAAATGGATAAAGAAGTTGTGGTACTTAGGCACAATGGAATATCACTCAGCCATGAAATCAATGTCATAAGGCTAGTAGCAGCAGGATGAGTGGATTTAGGTACGATGACCCTCAGTGAAATAAGTCACAGAGAAAAAGACACTTATCCTAAGACATCACTTATAGAGGGAATGTCAAAATCGCTACACTTGAACTGAATTACAAAACAGAACAGAGTCACACATTTAGAAAACACACTATGGCTGCTTAACGGGAAAGGTGAGGTGGGGTGATGCATAAAAACAAGGGTTTGAAATTAGCTCAGCTACCGTTCCACAAGCCAAATATGTAATAGACAAGACCTACTCCCTGCTCAGTGAACTGGACTCAACAGCCCCTATTCACCGCCCAAGAATATACCTGACTAGTAAGAGTCTTAAAACCTATGTATTGATCTCTCTCTGGAAGGGAATCAAGAGGGTGTAAAGCGGCATAAACACAGCAGTGAAAAGCAGCTAAACCCCATTATAAAAATAGATTACTTTAAAAAAAAAAACCCCATAAAACAAAGACAGTGAAAGAGAGAGAAATGCTTACAAAATCCGCTCAGGGGCTCTGATGCAACCTGGATTGACCATATCTAGACCCACAGCTGGATGAGACATAAGGCTGGGCACTCTTGGGGCTGAGAGGATTGGTGAGCTTGGGTGAGCAAACGCAGACCCTTTAAAGTCATACTGCGTGGGACCCATGCCGTGGGTCCCAAATCTCCAGGTTCCAGGGCATCTTCCTACATCGAAAACATGCGTGGGAAACCCAGAAGATGGTACACCGTGTGATCGGGAAAGGTTTCTCAAACGCACCTCATTCCTCCTCTCCTTGTGCTCGGGTTCGCCATTCCAGCCGCTCTACTAACAATCTCCCTACTTGGAGAATCAGCACCTTTAACCTCCTGTTTCGGACAGGTCGCAATTTGGCCTGAGGATGAACGGGAAGAGGGGGAACCAATGAGAGACTAGCTCTAGGTGTTGGGACAGGCACAGGTCACTCTATTTTCCCATCAGGAAGAAGAATGAACCACAGGCTCAGCCTGCCCCCCGGAACCAGAATAGGGCCTGAAGCAATCCTGCGCTCTGGCGGCCAGCTCCCAAAAAAGCGAGTTGCCAAATGGAGCTCAGGGGCACTGCAACTCACAAACCTGCAGACTTATAAATGATAACTCTCGTCCACAAATATATTGAGGGAAGGCAACGAGGAGGATTTGAAAGCAAGGCAGAATTGCAGGAAACAGGTTTCAGGAGGCAGACTCGACTCGCCTTGAAAGCACAGGAAAAGCGGCAAAGCGATGACAACGATGCCCTTGGCCAAAAAGGGCGTATGCGTTTTTTCCTGAATATATTCAGGAAAAAACGCATACGCCCTTTTTGGCCAACCAGGCAAGCCGGAAAGGCAAATCAGCGCTACAGAGAAGTCTCGCTTGCCATCGGTCAAAAGGGCCATGCTGAAAAAAGTGTAAAAACCAGAAATGCAGGACAGGCCATGGAGACATGGGAGCCTTGCTACGCTGATGGGCGGGCTGTAAATTGCCAGCAGCCACTCTGGAGAAGTGTACGGTGTGTCCTGAAACATGTAATAAGCACAGCTTAGACAGCATAGGGCACTTCCCCTCACGGGCGTATACATCGGGAAACCTAAAAATCAACAAGACACAGGCACCCCAAAGTTTAGGGCTGCTCTGTTTCCAAGAACCTCCACTTCGCTACACCTTCAATATCCCAGGAAAGCGAAAAATGGATAAAGAAGTTGTGGTACTTAGGCACAATGGAATATCACTCAGCCATGAAATCAATGTCATAAGGCTAGTAGCAGCAGGATGAGTGGATTTAGGTACGATGACCCTCAGTGAAATAAGTCACAGAGAAAAAGACACTTATCCTAAGACATCACTTATAGAGGGAATGTCAAAATCGCTACACTTGAACTGAATTACAAAACAGAACAGAGTCACACATTTAGAAAACACACTATGGCTGCTTAACGGGAAAGGTGAGGTGGGGTGATGCATAAAAACAAGGGTTTGAAATTAGCTCAGCTACCGTTCCACAAGCCAAATATGTAATAGACAAGACCTACTCCCTGCTCAGTGAACTGGACTCAACAGCCCCTATTCACCGCCCAAGAATATACCTGACTAGTAAGAGTCTTAAAACCTATGTATTGATCTCTCTCTGGAAGGGAATCAAGAGGGTGTAAAGCGGCATAAACACAGCAGTGAAAAGCAGCTAAACCCCATTATAAAAATAGATTACTTTAAAAAAAAAAACCCCATAAAACAAAGACAGTGAAAGAGAGAGAAATGCTTACAAAATCCGCTCAGGGGCTCTGATGCAACCTGGATTGACCATATCTAGACCCACAGCTGGATGAGACATAAGGCTGGGCACTCTTGGGGCTGAGAGGATTGGTGAGCTTGGGTGAGCAAACGCAGACCCTTTAAAGTCATACTGCGTGGGACCCATGCCGTGGGTCCCAAATCTCCAGGTTCCAGGGCATCTTCCTACATCGAAAACATGCGTGGGAAACCCAGAAGATGGTACACCGTGTGATCGGGAAAGGTTTCTCAAACGCACCTCATTCCTCCTCTCCTTGTGCTCGGGTTCGCCATTCCAGCCGCTCTACTAACAATCTCCCTACTTGGAGAATCAGCACCTTTAACCTCCTGTTTCGGACAGGTCGCAATTTGGCCTGAGGATGAACGGGAAGAGGGGGAACCAATGAGAGACTAGCTCTAGGTGTTGGGACAGGCACAGGTCACTCTATTTTCCCATCAGGAAGAAGAATGAACCACAGGCTCAGCCTGCCCCCCGGAACCAGAATAGGGCCTGAAGCAATCCTGCGCTCTGGCGGCCAGCTCCCAAAAAAGCGAGTTGCCAAATGGAGCTCAGGGGCACTGCAACTCACAAACCTGCAGACTTATAAATGATAACTCTCGTCCACAAATATATTGAGGGAAGGCAACGAGGAGGATTTGAAAGCAAGGCAGAATTGCAGGAAACAGGTTTCAGGAGGCAGACTCGACTCGCCTTGAAAGCACAGGAAAAGCGGCAAAGCGTTGACAACGATGCCCTTGGCCAAAAAGGGCGTATGCGTTTTTTCCTGAATATATTCAGGAAAAAACGCATACGCCCTTTTTGGCCAACCAGGCAAGCCGGAAAGGCAAATCAGCGCTACAGAGAAGTCTCGCTTGCCATCGGTCAAAAGGGCCATGCTGAAAAAAGTGTAAAAACCAGAAATGCAGGACAGGCCATGGAGACATGGGAGCCTTGCTACGCTGATGGGCGGGCTGTAAATTGCCAGCAGCCACTCTGGAGAAGTGTACGGTGTGTCCTGAAACATGTAATAAGCACAGCTTAGAGAGCATAGGGCACTTCCACTCACGGGCGTATACATCGGGAAACCTAAAAATCAACAAGACACAGGCACCCCAAAGTTTAGGGCTGCTCTGTTTCCAAGAACCTCCACTTCGCTACACCTTCAATAGCCCAGGAAAGCGAAAAATGGATAAAGAAGTTGTGGTACTTAGGCACAATGGAATATCACTCAGCCATGAAATCAATGTCATAAGGCTAGTAGCAGCAGGATGAGTGGATTTAGGTACGATGACCCTCAGTGAAATAAGTCACAGAGAAAAAGACACTTATCCTAAGACATCACTTATAGAGGGAATGTCAAAATCGCTACACTTGAACTGAATTACAAAACAGAACAGAGTCACACATTTAGAAAACACACTATGGCTGCTTAACGGGAAAGGTGAGGTGGGGTGATGCATAAAAACAAGGGTTTGAAATTAGCTCAGCTACCGTTCCACAAGCCAAATATGTAATAGACAAGACCTACTCCCTGCTCAGTGAACTGGACTCAACAGCCCCTATTCACCGCCCAAGAATATACCTGACTAGTAAGAGTCTTAAAACCTATGTATTGATCTCTCTCTGGAAGGGAATCAAGAGGGTGTAAAGCGGCATAAACACAGCAGTGAAAAGCAGCTAAACCCCATTATAAAAATAGATTACTTTAAAAAAAAAAACCCCATAAAACAAAGACAGTGAAAGAGAGAGAAATGCTTACAAAATCCGCTCAGGGGCTCTGATGCAACCTGGATTGACCATATCTAGACCCACAGCTGGATGAGACGTAAGGCTGGGCACTCTTGGGGCTGAGAGGATTGGTGAGCTTGGGTGAGCAAACGCAGACCCTTTAAAGTCATACTGCGTGGGACCCATGCCGTGGGTCCCAAATCTCCAGGTTCCAGGGCATCTTCCTACATCGAAAACATGCGTGGGAAACCCAGAAGATGGTACACCGTGTGATCGGGAAAGGTTTCTCAAACGCACCTCATTCCTCCTCTCCTTGTGCTCGGGTTCGCCATTCCAGCCGCTCTACTAACAATCTCCCTACTTGGAGAATCAGCACCTTTAACCTCCTGTTTCGGACAGGTCGCAATTTGGCCTGAGGATGAACGGGAAGAGGGGGAACCAATGAGAGACTAGCTCTAGGTGTTGGGACAGGCACAGGTCACTCTATTTTCCCATCAGGAAGAAGAATGAACCACAGGCTCAGCCTGCCCCCCGGAACCAGAATAGGGCCTGAAGCAATCCTGCGCTCTGGCGGCCAGCTCCCAAAAAAGCGAGTTGCCAAATGGAGCTCAGGGGCACTGCAACTCACAAACCTGCAGACTTATAAATGATAACTCTCGTCCACAAATATATTGAGGGAAGGCAACGAGGAGGATTTGAAAGCAAGGCAGAATTGCAGGAAACAGGTTTCAGGAGGCAGACTCGACTCGCCTTGAAAGCACAGGAAAAGCGGCAAAGCGTTGACAACGATGCCCTTGGCCAAAAAGGGCGTATGCGTTTTTTCCTGAATATATTCAGGAAAAAACGCATACGCCCTTTTTGGCCAACCAGGCAAGCCGGAAAGGCAAATCAGCGCTACAGAGAAGTCTCGCTTGCCATCGGTCAAAAGGGCCATGCTGAAAAAAGTGTAAAAACCAGAAATGCAGGACAGGCCATGGAGACATGGGAGCCTTGCTACGCTGATGGGCGGGCTGTAAATTGCCAGCAGCCACTCTGGAGAAGTGTACGGTGTGTCCTGAAACATGTAATAAGCACAGCTTAGAGAGCATAGGGCACTTCCCCTCACGGGCGTATACATCGGGAAACCTAAAAATCAACAAGACACAGGCACCCCAAAGTTTAGGGCTGCTCTGTTTCCAAGAACCTCCACTTCGGTACACCTTCAATAGCCCAGGAAAGCGAAAAATGGATAAAGAAGTTGTGGTACTTAGGCACAATGGAATATCACTCAGCCATGAAATCAATGTCATAAGGCTAGTAGCAGCAGGATGAGTGGATTTAGGTACGATGACCCTCAGTGAAATAAGTCACAGAGAAAAAGACACTTATCCTAAGACATCACTTATAGAGGGAATGTCAAAATCGCTACACTTGAACTGAATTACAAAACAGAACAGAGTCACACATTTAGAAAACACACTATGGCTGCTTAACGGGAAAGGTGAGGTGGGGTGATGCATAAAACAAGGGTTTGAAATTAGCTCAGCTACCGTTCCACAAGCCAAATATGTAATAGACAAGACCTACTCCCTGCTCAGTGAACTGGACTCAACAGCCCCTATTCACCGCCCAAGAATATACCTGACTAGTAAGAGTCTTAAAACCTATGTATTGATCTCTCTCTGGAAGGGAATCAAGAGGGTGTAAAGCGGCATAAACACAGCAGTGAAAAGCAGCTAAACCCCATTATAAAAATAGATTACTTTAAAAAAAAAACCCCCATAAAACAAAGACAGTGAAAGAGAGAGAAATGCTTACAAAATCCGCTCAGGGGCTCTGATGCAACCTGGATTGACCATATCTAGACCCACAGCTGGATGAGACATAAGGCTGGGCACTCTTGGGGCTGAGAGGATTGGTGAGCTTGGGTGAGCAAACGCAGACCCTTTAAAGTCATACTGCGTGGGACCCATGCCGTGGGTCCCAAATCTCCAGGTTCCAGGGCATCTTCCTACATCGAAAACATGCGTGGGAAACCCAGAAGATGGTACACCGTGTGATCGGGAAAGGTTTCTCAAACGCACCTCATTCCTCCTCTCCTTGTGCTCGGGTTCGCCATTCCAGCCGCTCTACTAACAATCTCCCTACTTGGAGAATCAGCACCTTTAACCTCCTGTTTCGGACAGGTCGCAATTTGGCCTGAGGATGAACGGGAAGAGGGGGAACCAATGAGAGACTAGCTCTAGGTGTTGGGACAGGCACAGGTCACTCTATTTTCCCATCAGGAAGAAGAATGAACCACAGGCTCAGCCTGCCCCCCGGAACCAGAATAGGGCCTGAAGCAATCCTGCGCTCTGGCGGCCAGCTCCCAAAAAAGCGAGTTGCCAAATGGAGCTCAGGGGCACTGCAACTCACAAACCTGCAGACTTATAAATGATAACTCTCGTCCACAAATATATTGAGGGAAGGCAACGAGGAGGATTTGAAAGCAAGGCAGAATTGCAGGAAACAGGTTTCAGGAGGCAGACTCGACTCGCCTTGAAAGCACAGGAAAAGCGGCAAAGCGTTGACAACGATGCCCTTGGCCAAAAAGGGCGTATGCGTTTTTTCCTGAATATATTCAGGAAAAAACGCATACGCCCTTTTTGGCCAACCAGGCAAGCCGGAAAGGCAAATCAGCGCTACAGAGAAGTCTCGCTTGCCATCGGTCAAAAGGGCCATGCTGAAAAAAGTGTAAAAACCAGAAATGCAGGACAGGCCATGGAGACATGGGAGCCTTGCTACGCTGATGGGCGGGCTGTAAATTGCCAGCAGCCACTCTGGAGAAGTGTACGGTGTGTCCTGAAACATGTAATAAGCACAGCTTAGAGAGCATAGGGCACTTCCCCTCACGGGCGTATACATCGGGAAACCTAAAAATCAACAAGACACAGGCACCCCAAAGTTTAGGGCTGCTCTGTTTCCAAGAACCTCCACTTCGCTACACCTTCAATATCCCAGGAAAGCGAAAAATGGATAAAGAAGTTGTGGTACTTAGGCACAATGGAATATCACTCAGCCATGAAATCAATGTCATAAGGCTAGTAGCAGCAGGATGAGTGGATTTAGGTACGATGACCCTCAGTGAAATAAGTCACAGAGAAAAAGACACTTATCCTAAGACATCACTTATAGAGGGAATGTCAAAATCGCTACACTTGAACTGAATTACAAAACAGAACAGAGTCACACATTTAGAAAACACACTATGGCTGCTTAACGGGAAAGGTGAGGTGGGGTGATGCATAAAAACAAGGGTTTGAAATTAGCTCAGCTACCGTTCCACAAGCCAAATATGTAATAGACAAGACCTACTCCCTGCTCAGTGAACTGGACTCAACAGCCCCTATTCACCGCCCAAGAATATACCTGACTAGTAAGAGTCTTAAAACCTATGTATTGATCTCTCTCTGGAAGGGAATCAAGAGGGTGTAAAGCGGCATAAACACAGCAGTGAAAAGCAGCTAAACCCCATTATAAAAATAGATTACTTTAAAAAAAAAAACCCCATAAAACAAAGACAGTGAAAGAGAGAGAAATGCTTACAAAATCCGCTCAGGGGCTCTGATGCAACCTGGATTGACCATATCTAGACCCACAGCTGGATGAGACATAAGGCTGGGCACTCTTGGGGCTGAGAGGATTGGTGAGCTTGGGTGAGCAAACGCAGACCCTTTAAAGTCATACTGCGTGGGACCCATGCCGTGGGTCCCAAATCTCCAGGTTCCAGGGCATCTTCCTACATCGAAAACATGCGTGGGAAACCCAGAAGATGGTACACCGTGTGATCGGGAAAGGTTTCTCAAACGCACCTCATTCCTCCTCTCCTTGTGCTCGGGTTCGCCATTCCAGCCGCTCTACTAACAATCTCCCTACTTGGAGAATCAGCACCTTTAACCTCCTGTTTCGGACAGGTCGCAATTTGGCCTGAGGATGAACGGGAAGAGGGGGAACCAATGAGAGACTAGCTCTAGGTGTTGGGACAGGCACAGGTCACTCTATTTTCCCATCAGGAAGAAGAATGAACCACAGGCTCAGCCTGCCCCCCGGAACCAGAATAGGGCCTGAAGCAATCCTGCGCTCTGGCGGCCAGCTCCCAAAAAAGCGAGTTGCCAAATGGAGCTCAGGGGCACTGCAACTCACAAACCTGCAGACTTATAAATGATAACTCTCGTCCACAAATATATTGAGGGAAGGCAACGAGGAGGATTTGAAAGCAAGGCAGAATTGCAGGAAACAGGTTTCAGGAGGCAGACTCGACTCGCCTTGAAAGCACAGGAAAAGCGGCAAAGCGTTGACAACGATGCCCTTGGCCAAAAAGGGCGTATGCGTTTTTTCCTGAATATATTCAGGAAAAAACGCATACGCCCTTTTTGGCCAACCAGGCAAGCCGGAAAGGCAAATCAGCGCTACAGAGAAGTCTCGCTTGCCATCGGTCAAAAGGGCCATGCTGAAAAAAGTGTAAAAACCAGAAATGCAGGACAGGCCATGGAGACATGGGAGCCTTGCTACGCTGATGGGCGGGCTGTAAATTGCCAGCAGCCACTCTGGAGAAGTGTACGGTGTGTCCTGAAACATGTAATAAGCACAGCTTAGAGAGCATAGGGCACTTCCCCTCACGGGCGTATACATCGGGAAACCTAAAAATCAACAAGACACAGGCACCCCAAAGTTTAGGGCTGCTCTGTTTCCAAGAACCTCCACTTCGCTACACCTTCAATAGCCCAGGAAAGCGAAAAATGGATAAAGAAGTTGTGGTACTTAGGCACAATGGAATATCACTCAGCCATGAAATCAATGTCATAAGGCTAGTAGCAGCAGGATGAGTGGATTTAGGTACGATGACCCTCAGTGAAATAAGTCACAGAGAAAAAGACACTTATCCTAAGACATCACTTATAGAGGGAATGTCAAAATCGCTACACTTGAACTGAATTACAAAACAGAACAGAGTCACACATTTAGAAAACACACTATGGCTGCTTAACGGGAAAGGTGAGGTGGGGTGATGCATAAAAACAAGGGTTTGAAATTAGCTCAGCTACCGTTCCACAAGCCAAATATGTAATAGACAAGACCTACTCCCTGCTCAGTGAACTGGACTCAACAGCCCCTATTCACCGCCCAAGAATATACCTGACTAGTAAGAGTCTTAAAACCTATGTATTGATCTCTCTCTGGAAGGGAATCAAGAGGGTGTAAAGCGGCATAAACACAGCAGTGAAAAGCAGCTAAACCCCATTATAAAAATAGATTACTTTAAAAAAAAAAACCCCATAAAACAAAGACAGTGAAAGAGAGAGAAATGCTTACAAAATCCGCTCAGGGGCTCTGATGCAACCTGGATTGACCATATCTAGACCCACAGCTGGATGAGACATAAGGCTGGGCACTCTTGGGGCTGAGAGGATTGGTGAGCTTGGGTGAGCAAACGCAGACCCTTTAAAGTCATACTGCGTGGGACCCATGCCGTGGGTCCCAAATCTCCAGGTTCCAGGGCATCTTCCTACATCGAAAACATGCGTGGGAAACCCAGAAGATGGTACACCGTGTGATCGGGAAAGGTTTCTCAAACGCACCTCATTCCTCCTCTCCTTGTGCTCGGGTTCGCCATTCCAGCCGCTCTACTAACAATCTCCCTACTTGGAGAATCAGCACCTTTAACCTCCTGTTTCGGACAGGTCGCAATTTGGCCTGAGGATGAACGGGAAGAGGGGGAACCAATGAGAGACTAGCTCTAGGTGTTGGGACAGGCACAGGTCACTCTATTTTCCCATCAGGAAGAAGAATGAACCACAGGCTCAGCCTGCCCCCCGGAACCAGAATAGGGCCTGAAGCAATCCTGCGCTCTGGCGGCCAGCTCCCAAAAAAGCGAGTTGACAAATGGAGCTCAGGGGCACTGCAACTCACAAACCTGCAGACTTATAAATGATAACTCTCGTCCACAAATATATTGAGGGAAGGCAACGAGGAGGATTTGAAAGCAAGGCAGAATTGCAGGAAACAGGTTTCAGGAGGCAGACTCGACTCGCCTTGAAAGCACAGGAAAAGCGGCAAAGCGTTGACAACGATGCCCTTGGCCAAAAAGGGCGTATGCGTTTTTTCCTGAATATATTCAGGAAAAAACGCATACGCCCTTTTTGGCCAACCAGGCAAGCCGGAAAGGCAAATCAGCGCTACAGAGAAGTCTCGCTTGCCATCGGTCAAAAGGGCCATGCTGAAAAAAGTGTAAAAACCAGAAATGCAGGACAGGCCATGGAGACATGGGAGCCTTGCTACGCTGATGGGCGGGCTGTAAATTGCCAGCAGCCACTCTGGAGAAGTGTACGGTGTGTCCTGAAACATGTAATAAGCACAGCTTAGAGAGCATAGGGCACTTCCACTCACGGGCGTATACATCGGGAAACCTAAAAATCAACAAGACACAGGCACCCCAAAGTTTAGGGCTGCTCTGTTTCCAAGAACCTCCACTTCGCTACACCTTCAATAGCCCAGGAAAGCGAAAAATGGATAAAGAAGTTGTGGTACTTAGGCACAATGGAATATCACTCAGCCATGAAATCAATGTCATAAGGCTAGTAGCAGCAGGATGAGTGGATTTAGGTACGATGACCCTCAGTGAAATAAGTCACAGAGAAAAAGACACTTATCCTAAGACATCACTTATAGAGGGAATGTCAAAATCGCTACACTTGAACTGAATTACAAAACAGAACAGAGTCACACATTTAGAAAACACACTATGGCTGCTTAACGGGAAAGGTGAGGTGGGGTGATGCATAAAAACAAGGGTTTGAAATTAGCTCAGCTACCGTTCCACAAGCCAAATATGTAATAGACAAGACCTACTCCCTGCTCAGTGAACTGGACTCAACAGCCCCTATTCACCGCCCAAGAATATACCTGACTAGTAAGAGTCTTAAAACCTATGTATTGATCTCTCTCTGGAAGGGAATCAAGAGGGTGTAAAGCGGCATAAACACAGCAGTGAAAAGCAGCTAAACCCCATTATAAAAATAGATTACTTTAAAAAAAAAACCCCCATAAAACAAAGACAGTGAAAGAGAGAGAAATGCTTACAAAATCCGCTCAGGGGCTCTGATGCAACCTGGATTGACCATATCTAGACCCACAGCTGGATGAGACGTAAGGCTGGGCACTCTTGGGGCTGAGAGGATTGGTGAGCTTGGGTGAGCAAACGCAGACCCTTTAAAGTCATACTGCGTGGGACCCATGCCGTGGGTCCCAAATCTCCAGGTTCCAGGGCATCTTCCTACATCGAAAACATGCGTGGGAAACCCAGAAGATGGTACACCGTGTGATCGGGAAAGGTTTCTCAAACGCACCTCATTCCTCCTCTCCTTGTGCTCGGGTTCGCCATTCCAGCCGCTCTACTAACAATCTCCCTACTTGGAGAATCAGCACCTTTAACCTCCTGTTTCGGACAGGTCGCAATTTGGCCTGAGGATGAACGGGAAGAGGGGGAACCAATGAGAGACTAGCTCTAGGTGTTGGGACAGGCACAGGTCACTCTATTTTCCCATCAGGAAGAAGAATGAACCACAGGCTCAGCCTGCCCCCCGGAACCAGAATAGGGCCTGAAGCAATCCTGCGCTCTGGCGGCCAGCTCCCAAAAAAGCGAGTTGCCAAATGGAGCTCAGGGGCACTGCAACTCACAAACCTGCAGACTTATAAATGATAACTCTCGTCCACAAATATATTGAGGGAAGGCAACGAGGAGGATTTGAAAGCAAGGCAGAATTGCAGGAAACAGGTTTCAGGAGGCAGACTCGACTCGCCTTGAAAGCACAGGAAAAGCGGCAAAGCGTTGACAACGATGCCCTTGGCCAAAAAGGGCGTATGCGTTTTTTCCTGAATATATTCAGGAAAAAACGCATACGCCCTTTTTGGCCAACCAGGCAAGCCGGAAAGGCAAATCAGCGCTACAGAGAAGTCTCGCTTGCCATCGGTCAAAAGGGCCATGCTGAAAAAAGTGTAAAAACCAGAAATGCAGGACAGGCCATGGAGACATGGGAGCCTTGCTACGCTGATGGGCGGGCTGTAAATTGCCAGCAGCCACTCTGGAGAAGTGTACGGTGTGTCCTGAAACATGTAATAAGCACAGCTTAGAGAGCATAGGGCACTTCCACTCACGGGCGTATACATCGGGAAACCTAAAAATCAACAAGACACAGGCACCCCAAAGTTTAGGGCTGCTCTGTTTCCAAGAACCTCCACTTCGCTACACCTTCAATAGCCCAGGAAAGCGAAAAATGGATAAAGAAGTTGTGGTACTTGGGCACAATGGAATATCACTCAGCCATGAAATCAATGTCATAAGGCTAGTAGCAGCAGGATGAGTGGATTTAGGTACGATGACCCTCAGTGAAATAAGTCACAGAGAAAAAGACACTTATCCTAAGACATCACTTATAGAGGGAATGTCAAAATCGCTACACTTGAACTGAATTACAAAACAGAACAGAGTCACACATTTAGAAAACACACTATGGCTGCTTAACGGGAAAGGTGAGGTGGGGTGATGCATAAAACAAGGGTTTGAAATTAGCTCAGCTACCGTTCCACAAGCCAAATATGTAATAGACAAGACCTACTCCCTGCTCAGTGAACTGGACTCAACAGCCCCTATTCACCGCCCAAGAATATACCTGACTAGTAAGAGTCTTAAAACCTATGTATTGATCTCTCTCTGGAAGGGAATCAAGAGGGTGTAAAGCGGCATAAACACAGCAGTGAAAAGCAGCTAAACCCCATTATAAAAATAGATTACTTTAAAAAAAAAACCCCCATAAAACAAAGACAGTGAAAGAGAGAGAAATGCTTACAAAATCCGCTCAGGGGCTCTGATGCAACCTGGATTGACCATATCTAGACCCACAGCTGGATGAGACGTAAGGCTGGGCACTCTTGGGGCTGAGAGGATTGGTGAGCTTGGGTGAGCAAACGCAGACCCTTTAAAGTCATACTGCGTGGGACCCATGCCGTGGGTCCCAAATCTCCAGGTTCCAGGGCATCTTCCTACATCGAAAACATGCGTGGGAAACCCAGAAGATGGTACACCGTGTGATCGGGAAAGGTTTCTCAAACGCACCTCATTCCTCCTCTCCTTGTGCTCGGGTTCGCCATTCCAGCCGCTCTACTAACAATCTCCCTACTTGGAGAATCAGCACCTTTAACCTCCTGTTTCGGACAGGTCGCAATTTGGCCTGAGGATGAACGGGAAGAGGGGGAACCAATGAGAGACTAGCTCTAGGTGTTGGGACAGGCACAGGTCACTCTATTTTCCCATCAGGAAGAAGAATGAACCACAGGCTCAGCCTGCCCCCCGGAACCAGAATAGGGCCTGAAGCAATCCTGCGCTCTGGCGGCCAGCTCCCAAAAAAGCGAGTTGCCAAATGGAGCTCAGGGGCACTGCAACTCACAAACCTGCAGACTTATAAATGATAACTCTCGTCCACAAATATATTGAGGGAAGGCAACGAGGAGGATTTGAAAGCAAGGCAGAATTGCAGGAAACAGGTTTCAGGAGGCAGACTCGACTCGCCTTGAAAGCACAGGAAAAGCGGCAAAGCGTTGACAACGATGCCCTTGGCCAAAAAGGGCGTATGCGTTTTTTCCTGAATATATTCAGGAAAAAACGCATACGCCCTTTTTGGCCAACCAGGCAAGCCGGAAAGGCAAATCAGCGCTACAGAGAAGTCTCGCTTGCCATCGGTCAAAAGGGCCATGCTGAAAAAAGTGTAAAAACCAGAAATGCAGGACAGGCCATGGAGACATGGGAGCCTTGCTACGCTGATGGGCGGGCTGTAAATTGCCAGCAGCCACTCTGGAGAAGTGTACGGTGTGTCCTGAAACATGTAATAAGCACAGCTTAGAGAGCATAGGGCACTTCCACTCACGGGCGTATACATCGGGAAACCTAAAAATCAACAAGACACAGGCACCCCAAAGTTTAGGGCTGCTCTGTTTCCAAGAACCTCCACTTCGCTACACCTTCAATAGCCCAGGAAAGCGAAAAATGGATAAAGAAGTTGTGGTACTTGGGCACAATGGAATATCACTCAGCCATGAAATCAATGTCATAAGGCTAGTAGCAGCAGGATGAGTGGATTTAGGTACGATGACCCTCAGTGAAATAAGTCACAGAGAAAAAGACACTTATCCTAAGACATCACTTATAGAGGGAATGTCAAAATCGCTACACTTGAACTGAATTACAAAACAGAACAGAGTCACACATTTAGAAAACACACTATGGCTGCTTAACGGGAAAGGTGAGGTGGGGTGATGCATAAAACAAGGGTTTGAAATTAGCTCAGCTACCGTTCCACAAGCCAAATATGTAATAGACAAGACCTACTCCCTGCTCAGTGAACTGGACTCAACAGCCCCTATTCACCGCCCAAGAATATACCTGACTAGTAAGAGTCTTAAAACCTATGTATTGATCTCTCTCTGGAAGGGAATCAAGAGGGTGTAAAGCGGCATAAACACAGCAGTGAAAAGCAGCTAAACCCCATTATAAAAATAGATTACTTTAAAAAAAAAACCCCCATAAAACAAAGACAGTGAAAGAGAGAGAAATGCTTACAAAATCCGCTCAGGGGCTCTGATGCAACCTGGATTGACCATATCTAGACCCACAGCTGGATGAGACATAAGGCTGGGCACTCTTGGGGCTGAGAGGATTGGTGAGCTTGGGTGAGCAAACGCAGACCCTTTAAAGTCATACTGCGTGGGACCCATGCCGTGGGTCCCAAATCTCCAGGTTCCAGGGCATCTTCCTACATCGAAAACATGCGTGGGAAACCCAGAAGATGGTACACCGTGTGATCGGGAAAGGTTTCTCAAACGCACCTCATTCCTCCTCTCCTTGTGCTCGGGTTCGCCATTCCAGCCGCTCTACTAACAATCTCCCTACTTGGAGAATCAGCACCTTTAACCTCCTGTTTCGGACAGGTCGCAATTTGGCCTGAGGATGAACGGGAAGAGGGGGAACCAATGAGAGACTAGCTCTAGGTGTTGGGACAGGCACAGGTCACTCTATTTTCCCATCAGGAAGAAGAATGAACCACAGGCTCAGCCTGCCCCCCGGAACCAGAATAGGGCCTGAAGCAATCCTGCGCTCTGGCGGCCAGCTCCCAAAAAAGCGAGTTGCCAAATGGAGCTCAGGGGCACTGCAACTCACAAACCTGCAGACTTATAAATGATAACTCTCGTCCACAAATATATTGAGGGAAGGCAACGAGGAGGATTTGAAAGCAAGGCAGAATTGCAGGAAACAGGTTTCAGGAGGCAGACTCGACTCGCCTTGAAAGCACAGGAAAAGCGGCAAAGCGTTGACAACGATGCCCTTGGCCAAAAAGGGCGTATGCGTTTTTTCCTGAATATATTCAGGAAAAAACGCATACGCCCTTTTTGGCCAACCAGGCAAGCCGGAAAGGCAAATCAGCGCTACAGAGAAGTCTCGCTTGCCATCGGTCAAAAGGGCCATGCTGAAAAAAGTGTAAAAACCAGAAATGCAGGACAGGCCATGGAGACATGGGAGCCTTGCTACGCTGATGGGCGGGCTGTAAATTGCCAGCAGCCACTCTGGAGAAGTGTACGGTGTGTCCTGAAACATGTAATAAGCACAGCTTAGAGAGCATAGGGCACTTCCACTCACGGGCGTATACATCGGGAAACCTAAAAATCAACAAGACACAGGCACCCCAAAGTTTAGGGCTGCTCTGTTTCCAAGAACCTCCACTTCGCTACACCTTCAATAGCCCAGGAAAGCGAAAAATGGATAAAGAAGTTGTGGTACTTGGGCACAATGGAATATCACTCAGCCATGAAATCAATGTCATAAGGCTAGTAGCAGCAGGATGAGTGGATTTAGGTACGATGACCCTCAGTGAAATAAGTCACAGAGAAAAAGACACTTATCCTAAGACATCACTTATAGAGGGAATGTCAAAATCGCTACACTTGAACTGAATTACAAAACAGAACAGAGTCACACATTTAGAAAACACACTATGGCTGCTTAACGGGAAAGGTGAGGTGGGGTGATGCATAAAACAAGGGTTTGAAATTAGCTCAGCTACCGTTCCACAAGCCAAATATGTAATAGACAAGACCTACTCCCTGCTCAGTGAACTGGACTCAACAGCCCCTATTCACCGCCCAAGAATATACCTGACTAGTAAGAGTCTTAAAACCTATGTATTGATCTCTCTCTGGAAGGGAATCAAGAGGGTGTAAAGCGGCATAAACACAGCAGTGAAAAGCAGCTAAACCCCATTATAAAAATAGATTACTTTAAAAAAAAAACCCCCATAAAACAAAGACAGTGAAAGAGAGAGAAATGCTTACAAAATCCGCTCAGGGGCTCTGATGCAACCTGGATTGACCATATCTAGACCCACAGCTGGATGAGACATAAGGCTGGGCACTCTTGGGGCTGAGAGGATTGGTGAGCTTGGGTGAGCAAACGCAGACCCTTTAAAGTCATACTGCGTGGGACCCATGCCGTGGGTCCCAAATCTCCAGGTTCCAGGGCATCTTCCTACATCGAAAACATGCGTGGGAAACCCAGAAGATGGTACACCGTGTGATCGGGAAAGGTTTCTCAAACGCACCTCATTCCTCCTCTCCTTGTGCTCGGGTTCGCCATTCCAGCCGCTCTACTAACAATCTCCCTACTTGGAGAATCAGCACCTTTAACCTCCTGTTTCGGACAGGTCGCAATTTGGCCTGAGGATGAACGGGAAGAGGGGGAACCAATGAGAGACTAGCTCTAGGTGTTGGGACAGGCACAGGTCACTCTATTTTCCCATCAGGAAGAAGAATGAACCACAGGCTCAGCCTGCCCCCCGGAACCAGAATAGGGCCTGAAGCAATCCTGCGCTCTGGCGGCCAGCTCCCAAAAAAGCGAGTTGCCAAATGGAGCTCAGGGGCACTGCAACTCACAAACCTGCAGACTTATAAATGATAACTCTCGTCCACAAATATATTGAGGGAAGGCAACGAGGAGGATTTGAAAGCAAGGCAGAATTGCAGGAAACAGGTTTCAGGAGGCAGACTCGACTCGCCTTGAAAGCACAGGAAAAGCGGCAAAGCGTTGACAACGATGCCCTTGGCCAAAAAGGGCGTATGCGTTTTTTCCTGAATATATTCAGGAAAAAACGCATACGCCCTTTTTGGCCAACCAGGCAAGCCGGAAAGGCAAATCAGCGCTACAGAGAAGTCTCGCTTGCCATCGGTCAAAAGGGCCATGCTGAAAAAAGTGTAAAAACCAGAAATGCAGGACAGGCCATGGAGACATGGGAGCCTTGCTACGCTGATGGGCGGGCTGTAAATTGCCAGCAGCCACTCTGGAGAAGTGTACGGTGTGTCCTGAAACATGTAATAAGCACAGCTTAGAGAGCATAGGGCACTTCCACTCACGGGCGTATACATCGGGAAACCTAAAAATCAACAAGACACAGGCACCCCAAAGTTTAGGGCTGCTCTGTTTCCAAGAACCTCCACTTCGCTACACCTTCAATAGCCCAGGAAAGCGAAAAATGGATAAAGAAGTTGTGGTACTTAGGCACAATGGAATATCACTCAGCCATGAAATCAATGTCATAAGGCTAGTAGCAGCAGGATGAGTGGATTTAGGTACGATGACCCTCAGTGAAATAAGTCACAGAGAAAAAGACACTTATCCTAAGACATCACTTATAGAGGGAATGTCAAAATCGCTACACTTGAACTGAATTACAAAACAGAACAGAGTCACACATTTAGAAAACACACTATGGCTGCTTAACGGGAAAGGTGAGGTGGGGTGATGCATAAAACAAGGGTTTGAAATTAGCTCAGCTACCGTTCCACAAGCCAAATATGTAATAGACAAGACCTACTCCCTGCTCAGTGAACTGGACTCAACAGCCCCTATTCACCGCCCAAGAATATACCTGACTAGTAAGAGTCTTAAAACCTATGTATTGATCTCTCTCTGGAAGGGAATCAAGAGGGTGTAAAGCGGCATAAACACAGCAGTGAAAAGCAGCTAAACCCCATTATAAAAATAGATTACTTTAAAAAAAAAACCCCCATAAAACAAAGACAGTGAAAGAGAGAGAAATGCTTACAAAATCCGCTCAGGGGCTCTGATGCAACCTGGATTGACCATATCTAGACCCACAGCTGGATGAGACATAAGGCTGGGCACTCTTGGGGCTGAGAGGATTGGTGAGCTTGGGTGAGCAAACGCAGACCCTTTAAAGTCATACTGCGTGGGACCCATGCCGTGGGTCCCAAATCTCCAGGTTCCAGGGCATCTTCCTACATCGAAAACATGCGTGGGAAACCCAGAAGATGGTACACCGTGTGATCGGGAAAGGTTTCTCAAACGCACCTCATTCCTCCTCTCCTTGTGCTCGGGTTCGCCATTCCAGCCGCTCTACTAACAATCTCCCTACTTGGAGAATCAGCACCTTTAACCTCCTGTTTCGGACAGGTCGCAATTTGGCCTGAGGATGAACGGGAAGAGGGGGAACCAATGAGAGACTAGCTCTAGGTGTTGGGACAGGCACAGGTCACTCTATTTTCCCATCAGGAAGAAGAATGAACCACAGGCTCAGCCTGCCCCCCGGAACCAGAATAGGGCCTGAAGCAATCCTGCGCTCTGGCGGCCAGCTCCCAAAAAAGCGAGTTGCCAAATGGAGCTCAGGGGCACTGCAACTCACAAACCTGCAGACTTATAAATGATAACTCTCGTCCACAAATATATTGAGGGAAGGCAACGAGGAGGATTTGAAAGCAAGGCAGAATTGCAGGAAACAGGTTTCAGGAGGCAGACTCGACTCGCCTTGAAAGCACAGGAAAAGCGGCAAAGCGTTGACAACGATGCCCTTGGCCAAAAAGGGCGTATGCGTTTTTTCCTGAATATATTCAGGAAAAAACGCATACGCCCTTTTTGGCCAACCAGGCAAGCCGGAAAGGCAAATCAGCGCTACAGAGAAGTCTCGCTTGCCATCGGTCAAAAGGGCCATGCTGAAAAAAGTGTAAAAACCAGAAATGCAGGACAGGCCATGGAGACATGGGAGCCTTGCTACGCTGATGGGCGGGCTGTAAATTGCCAGCAGCCACTCTGGAGAAGTGTACGGTGTGTCCTGAAACATGTAATAAGCACAGCTTAGAGAGCATAGGGCACTTCCACTCACGGGCGTATACATCGGGAAACCTAAAAATCAACAAGACACAGGCACCCCAAAGTTTAGGGCTGCTCTGTTTCCAAGAACCTCCACTTCGCTACACCTTCAATAGCCCAGGAAAGCGAAAAATGGATAAAGAAGTTGTGGTACTTGGGCACAATGGAATATCACTCAGCCATGAAATCAATGTCATAAGGCTAGTAGCAGCAGGATGAGTGGATTTAGGTACGATGACCCTCAGTGAAATAAGTCACAGAGAAAAAGACACTTATCCTAAGACATCACTTATAGAGGGAATGTCAAAATCGCTACACTTGAACTGAATTACAAAACAGAACAGAGTCACACATTTAGAAAACACACTATGGCTGCTTAACGGGAAAGGTGAGGTGGGGTGATGCATAAAACAAGGGTTTGAAATTAGCTCAGCTACCGTTCCACAAGCCAAATATGTAATAGACAAGACCTACTCCCTGCTCAGTGAACTGGACTCAACAGCCCCTATTCACCGCCCAAGAATATACCTGACTAGTAAGAGTCTTAAAACCTATGTATTGATCTCTCTCTGGAAGGGAATCAAGAGGGTGTAAAGCGGCATAAACACAGCAGTGAAAAGCAGCTAAACCCCATTATAAAAATAGATTACTTTAAAAAAAAAACCCCCATAAAACAAAGACAGTGAAAGAGAGAGAAATGCTTACAAAATCCGCTCAGGGGCTCTGATGCAACCTGGATTGACCATATCTAGACCCACAGCTGGATGAGACATAAGGCTGGGCACTCTTGGGGCTGAGAGGATTGGTGAGCTTGGGTGAGCAAACGCAGACCCTTTAAAGTCATACTGCGTGGGACCCATGCCGTGGGTCCCAAATCTCCAGGTTCCAGGGCATCTTCCTACATCGAAAACATGCGTGGGAAACCCAGAAGATGGTACACCGTGTGATCGGGAAAGGTTTCTCAAACGCACCTCATTCCTCCTCTCCTTGTGCTCGGGTTCGCCATTCCAGCCGCTCTACTAACAATCTCCCTACTTGGAGAATCAGCACCTTTAACCTCCTGTTTCGGACAGGTCGCAATTTGGCCTGAGGATGAACGGGAAGAGGGGGAACCAATGAGAGACTAGCTCTAGGTGTTGGGACAGGCACAGGTCACTCTATTTTCCCATCAGGAAGAAGAATGAACCACAGGCTCAGCCTGCCCCCCGGAACCAGAATAGGGCCTGAAGCAATCCTGCGCTCTGGCGGCCAGCTCCCAAAAAAGCGAGTTGCCAAATGGAGCTCAGGGGCACTGCAACTCACAAACCTGCAGACTTATAAATGATAACTCTCGTCCACAAATATATTGAGGGAAGGCAACGAGGAGGATTTGAAAGCAAGGCAGAATTGCAGGAAACAGGTTTCAGGAGGCAGACTCGACTCGCCTTGAAAGCACAGGAAAAGCGGCAAAGCGTTGACAACGATGCCCTTGGCCAAAAAGGGCGTATGCGTTTTTTCCTGAATATATTCAGGAAAAAACGCATACGCCCTTTTTGGCCAACCAGGCAAGCCGGAAAGGCAAATCAGCGCTACAGAGAAGTCTCGCTTGCCATCGGTCAAAAGGGCCATGCTGAAAAAAGTGTAAAAACCAGAAATGCAGGACAGGCCATGGAGACATGGGAGCCTTGCTACGCTGATGGGCGGGCTGTAAATTGCCAGCAGCCACTCTGGAGAAGTGTACGGTGTGTCCTGAAACATGTAATAAGCACAGCTTAGAGAGCATAGGGCACTTCCACTCACGGGCGTATACATCGGGAAACCTAAAAATCAACAAGACACAGGCACCCCAAAGTTTAGGGCTGCTCTGTTTCCAAGAACCTCCACTTCGCTACACCTTCAATAGCCCAGGAAAGCGAAAAATGGATAAAGAAGTTGTGGTACTTAGGCACAATGGAATATCACTCAGCCATGAAATCAATGTCATAAGGCTAGTAGCAGCAGGATGAGTGGATTTAGGTACGATGACCCTCAGTGAAATAAGTCACAGAGAAAAAGACACTTATCCTAAGACATCACTTATAGAGGGAATGTCAAAATCGCTACACTTGAACTGAATTACAAAACAGAACAGAGTCACACATTTAGAAAACACACTATGGCTGCTTAACGGGAAAGGTGAGGTGGGGTGATGCATAAAACAAGGGTTTGAAATTAGCTCAGCTACCGTTCCACAAGCCAAATATGTAATAGACAAGACCTACTCCCTGCTCAGTGAACTGGACTCAACAGCCCCTATTCACCGCCCAAGAATATACCTGACTAGTAAGAGTCTTAAAACCTATGTATTGATCTCTCTCTGGAAGGGAATCAAGAGGGTGTAAAGCGGCATAAACACAGCAGTGAAAAGCAGCTAAACCCCATTATAAAAATAGATTACTTTAAAAAAAAAACCCCCATAAAACAAAGACAGTGAAAGAGAGAGAAATGCTTACAAAATCCGCTCAGGGGCTCTGATGCAACCTGGATTGACCATATCTAGACCCACAGCTGGATGAGACATAAGGCTGGGCACTCTTGGGGCTGAGAGGATTGGTGAGCTTGGGTGAGCAAACGCAGACCCTTTAAAGTCATACTGCGTGGGACCCATGCCGTGGGTCCCAAATCTCCAGGTTCCAGGGCATCTTCCTACATCGAAAACATGCGTGGGAAACCCAGAAGATGGTACACCGTGTGATCGGGAAAGGTTTCTCAAACGCACCTCATTCCTCCTCTCCTTGTGCTCGGGTTCGCCATTCCAGCCGCTCTACTAACAATCTCCCTACTTGGAGAATCAGCACCTTTAACCTCCTGTTTCGGACAGGTCGCAATTTGGCCTGAGGATGAACGGGAAGAGGGGGAACCAATGAGAGACTAGCTCTAGGTGTTGGGACAGGCACAGGTCACTCTATTTTCCCATCAGGAAGAAGAATGAACCACAGGCTCAGCCTGCCCCCCGGAACCAGAATAGGGCCTGAAGCAATCCTGCGCTCTGGCGGCCAGCTCCCAAAAAAGCGAGTTGCCAAATGGAGCTCAGGGGCACTGCAACTCACAAACCTGCAGACTTATAAATGATAACTCTCGTCCACAAATATATTGAGGGAAGGCAACGAGGAGGATTTGAAAGCAAGGCAGAATTGCAGGAAACAGGTTTCAGGAGGCAGACTCGACTCGCCTTGAAAGCACAGGAAAAGCGGCAAAGCGTTGACAACGATGCCCTTGGCCAAAAAGGGCGTATGCGTTTTTTCCTGAATATATTCAGGAAAAAACGCATACGCCCTTTTTGGCCAACCAGGCAAGCCGGAAAGGCAAATCAGCGCTACAGAGAAGTCTCGCTTGCCATCGGTCAAAAGGGCCATGCTGAAAAAAGTGTAAAAACCAGAAATGCAGGACAGGCCATGGAGACATGGGAGCCTTGCTACGCTGATGGGCGGGCTGTAAATTGCCAGCAGCCACTCTGGAGAAGTGTACGGTGTGTCCTGAAACATGTAATAAGCACAGCTTAGAGAGCATAGGGCACTTCCACTCACGGGCGTATACATCGGGAAACCTAAAAATCAACAAGACACAGGCACCCCAAAGTTTAGGGCTGCTCTGTTTCCAAGAACCTCCACTTCGCTACACCTTCAATAGCCCAGGAAAGCGAAAAATGGATAAAGAAGTTGTGGTACTTGGGCACAATGGAATATCACTCAGCCATGAAATCAATGTCATAAGGCTAGTAGCAGCAGGATGAGTGGATTTAGGTACGATGACCCTCAGTGAAATAAGTCACAGAGAAAAAGACACTTATCCTAAGACATCACTTATAGAGGGAATGTCAAAATCGCTACACTTGAACTGAATTACAAAACAGAACAGAGTCACACATTTAGAAAACACACTATGGCTGCTTAACGGGAAAGGTGAGGTGGGGTGATGCATAAAACAAGGGTTTGAAATTAGCTCAGCTACCGTTCCACAAGCCAAATATGTAATAGACAAGACCTACTCCCTGCTCAGTGAACTGGACTCAACAGCCCCTATTCACCGCCCAAGAATATACCTGACTAGTAAGAGTCTTAAAACCTATGTATTGATCTCTCTCTGGAAGGGAATCAAGAGGGTGTAAAGCGGCATAAACACAGCAGTGAAAAGCAGCTAAACCCCATTATAAAAATAGATTACTTTAAAAAAAAAACCCCCATAAAACAAAGACAGTGAAAGAGAGAGAAATGCTTACAAAATCCGCTCAGGGGCTCTGATGCAACCTGGATTGACCATATCTAGACCCACAGCTGGATGAGACATAAGGCTGGGCACTCTTGGGGCTGAGAGGATTGGTGAGCTTGGGTGAGCAAACGCAGACCCTTTAAAGTCATACTGCGTGGGACCCATGCCGTGGGTCCCAAATCTCCAGGTTCCAGGGCATCTTCCTACATCGAAAACATGCGTGGGAAACCCAGAAGATGGTACACCGTGTGATCGGGAAAGGTTTCTCAAACGCACCTCATTCCTCCTCTCCTTGTGCTCGGGTTCGCCATTCCAGCCGCTCTACTAACAATCTCCCTACTTGGAGAATCAGCACCTTTAACCTCCTGTTTCGGACAGGTCGCAATTTGGCCTGAGGATGAACGGGAAGAGGGGGAACCAATGAGAGACTAGCTCTAGGTGTTGGGACAGGCACAGGTCACTCTATTTTCCCATCAGGAAGAAGAATGAACCACAGGCTCAGCCTGCCCCCCGGAACCAGAATAGGGCCTGAAGCAATCCTGCGCTCTGGCGGCCAGCTCCCAAAAAAGCGAGTTGCCAAATGGAGCTCAGGGGCACTGCAACTCACAAACCTGCAGACTTATAAATGATAACTCTCGTCCACAAATATATTGAGGGAAGGCAACGAGGAGGATTTGAAAGCAAGGCAGAATTGCAGGAAACAGGTTTCAGGAGGCAGACTCGACTCGCCTTGAAAGCACAGGAAAAGCGGCAAAGCGTTGACAACGATGCCCTTGGCCAAAAAGGGCGTATGCGTTTTTTCCTGAATATATTCAGGAAAAAACGCATACGCCCTTTTTGGCCAACCAGGCAAGCCGGAAAGGCAAATCAGCGCTACAGAGAAGTCTCGCTTGCCATCGGTCAAAAGGGCCATGCTGAAAAAAGTGTAAAAACCAGAAATGCAGGACAGGCCATGGAGACATGGGAGCCTTGCTACGCTGATGGGCGGGCTGTAAATTGCCAGCAGCCACTCTGGAGAAGTGTACGGTGTGTCCTGAAACATGTAATAAGCACAGCTTAGAGAGCATAGGGCACTTCCACTCACGGGCGTATACATCGGGAAACCTAAAAATCAACAAGACACAGGCACCCCAAAGTTTAGGGCTGCTCTGTTTCCAAGAACCTCCACTTCGCTACACCTTCAATAGCCCAGGAAAGCGAAAAATGGATAAAGAAGTTGTGGTACTTAGGCACAATGGAATATCACTCAGCCATGAAATCAATGTCATAAGGCTAGTAGCAGCAGGATGAGTGGATTTAGGTACGATGACCCTCAGTGAAATAAGTCACAGAGAAAAAGACACTTATCCTAAGACATCACTTATAGAGGGAATGTCAAAATCGCTACACTTGAACTGAATTACAAAACAGAACAGAGTCACACATTTAGAAAACACACTATGGCTGCTTAACGGGAAAGGTGAGGTGGGGTGATGCATAAAACAAGGGTTTGAAATTAGCTCAGCTACCGTTCCACAAGCCAAATATGTAATAGACAAGACCTACTCCCTGCTCAGTGAACTGGACTCAACAGCCCCTATTCACCGCCCAAGAATATACCTGACTAGTAAGAGTCTTAAAACCTATGTATTGATCTCTCTCTGGAAGGGAATCAAGAGGGTGTAAAGCGGCATAAACACAGCAGTGAAAAGCAGCTAAACCCCATTATAAAAATAGATTACTTTAAAAAAAAAAACCCCATAAAACAAAGACAGTGAAAGAGAGAGAAATGCTTACAAAATCCGCTCAGGGGCTCTGATGCAACCTGGATTGACCATATCTAGACCCACAGCTGGATGAGACATAAGGCTGGGCACTCTTGGGGCTGAGAGGATTGGTGAGCTTGGGTGAGCAAACGCAGACCCTTTAAAGTCATACTGCGTGGGACCCATGCCGTGGGTCCCAAATCTCCAGGTTCCAGGGCATCTTCCTACATCGAAAACATGCGTGGGAAACCCAGAAGATGGTACACCGTGTGATCGGGAAAGGTTTCTCAAACGCACCTCATTCCTCCTCTCCTTGTGCTCGGGTTCGCCATTCCAGCCGCTCTACTAACAATCTCCCTACTTGGAGAATCAGCACCTTTAACCTCCTGTTTCGGACAGGTCGCAATTTGGCCTGAGGATGAACGGGAAGAGGGGGAACCAATGAGAGACTAGCTCTAGGTGTTGGGACAGGCACAGGTCACTCTATTTTCCCATCAGGAAGAAGAATGAACCACAGGCTCAGCCTGCCCCCCGGAACCAGAATAGGGCCTGAAGCAATCCTGCGCTCTGGCGGCCAGCTCCCAAAAAAGCGAGTTGCCAAATGGAGCTCAGGGGCACTGCAACTCACAAACCTGCAGACTTATAAATGATAACTCTCGTCCACAAATATATTGAGGGAAGGCAACGAGGAGGATTTGAAAGCAAGGCAGAATTGCAGGAAACAGGTTTCAGGAGGCAGACTCGACTCGCCTTGAAAGCACAGGAAAAGCGGCAAAGCGTTGACAACGATGCCCTTGGCCAAAAAGGGCGTATGCGTTTTTTCCTGAATATATTCAGGAAAAAACGCATACGCCCTTTTTGGCCAACCAGGCAAGCCGGAAAGGCAAATCAGCGCTACAGAGAAGTCTCGCTTGCCATCGGTCAAAAGGGCCATGCTGAAAAAAGTGTAAAAACCAGAAATGCAGGACAGGCCATGGAGACATGGGAGCCTTGCTACGCTGATGGGCGGGCTGTAAATTGCCAGCAGCCACTCTGGAGAAGTGTACGGTGTGTCCTGAAACATGTAATAAGCACAGCTTAGAGAGCATAGGGCACTTCCACTCACGGGCGTATACATCGGGAAACCTAAAAATCAACAAGACACAGGCACCCCAAAGTTTAGGGCTGCTCTGTTTCCAAGAACCTCCACTTCGCTACACCTTCAATAGCCCAGGAAAGCGAAAAATGGATAAAGAAGTTGTGGTACTTAGGCACAATGGAATATCACTCAGCCATGAAATCAATGTCATAAGGCTAGTAGCAGCAGGATGAGTGGATTTAGGTACGATGACCCTCAGTGAAATAAGTCACAGAGAAAAAGACACTTATCCTAAGACATCACTTATAGAGGGAATGTCAAAATCGCTACACTTGAACTGAATTACAAAACAGAACAGAGTCACACATTTAGAAAACACACTATGGCTGCTTAACGGGAAAGGTGAGGTGGGGTGATGCATAAAACAAGGGTTTGAAATTAGCTCAGCTACCGTTCCACAAGCCAAATATGTAATAGACAAGACCTACTACCTGCTCAGTGAACTGGACTCAACAGCCCCTATTCACCGCCCAAGAATATACCTGACTAGTAAGAGTCTTAAAACCTATGTATTGATCTCTCTCTGGAAGGGAATCAAGAGGGTGTAAAGCGGCATAAACACAGCAGTGAAAAGCAGCTAAACCCCATTATAAAAATAGATTACTTTAAAAAAAAAACCCCCATAAAACAAAGACAGTGAAAGAGAGAGAAATGCTTACAAAATCCGCTCAGGGGCTCTGATGCAACCTGGATTGACCATATCTAGACCCACAGCTGGATGAGACATAAGGCTGGGCACTCTTGGGGCTGAGAGGATTGGTGAGCTTGGGTGAGCAAACGCAGACCCTTTAAAGTCATACTGCGTGGGACCCATGCCGTGGGTCCCAAATCTCCAGGTTCCAGGGCATCTTCCTACATCGAAAACATGCGTGGGAAACCCAGAAGATGGTACACCGTGTGATCGGGAAAGGTTTCTCAAACGCACCTCATTCCTCCTCTCCTTGTGCTCGGGTTCGCCATTCCAGCCGCTCTACTAACAATCTCCCTACTTGGAGAATCAGCACCTTTAACCTCCTGTTTCGGACAGGTCGCAATTTGGCCTGAGGATGAACGGGAAGAGGGGGAACCAATGAGAGACTAGCTCTAGGTGTTGGGACAGGCACAGGTCACTCTATTTTCCCATCAGGAAGAAGAATGAACCACAGGCTCAGCCTGCCCCCCGGAACCAGAATAGGGCCTGAAGCAATCCTGCGCTCTGGCGGCCAGCTCCCAAAAAAGCGAGTTGCCAAATGGAGCTCAGGGGCACTGCAACTCACAAACCTGCAGACTTATAAATGATAACTCTCGTCCACAAATATATTGAGGGAAGGCAACGAGGAGGATTTGAAAGCAAGGCAGAATTGCAGGAAACAGGTTTCAGGAGGCAGACTCGACTCGCCTTGAAAGCACAGGAAAAGCGGCAAAGCGTTGACAACGATGCCCTTGGCCAAAAAGGGCGTATGCGTTTTTTCCTGAATATATTCAGGAAAAAACGCATACGCCCTTTTTGGCCAACCAGGCAAGCCGGAAAGGCAAATCAGCGCTACAGAGAAGTCTCGCTTGCCATCGGTCAAAAGGGCCATGCTGAAAAAAGTGTAAAAACCAGAAATGCAGGACAGGCCATGGAGACATGGGAGCCTTGCTACGCTGATGGGCGGGCTGTAAATTGCCAGCAGCCACTCTGGAGAAGTGTACGGTGTGTCCTGAAACATGTAATAAGCACAGCTTAGAGAGCATAGGGCACTTCCACTCACGGGCGTATACATCGGGAAACCTAAAAATCAACAAGACACAGGCACCCCAAAGTTTAGGGCTGCTCTGTTTCCAAGAACCTCCACTTCGCTACACCTTCAATAGCCCAGGAAAGCGAAAAATGGATAAAGAAGTTGTGGTACTTGGGCACAATGGAATATCACTCAGCCATGAAATCAATGTCATAAGGCTAGTAGCAGCAGGATGAGTGGATTTAGGTACGATGACCCTCAGTGAAATAAGTCACAGAGAAAAAGACACTTATCCTAAGACATCACTTATAGAGGGAATGTCAAAATCGCTACACTTGAACTGAATTACAAAACAGAACAGAGTCACACATTTAGAAAACACACTATGGCTGCTTAACGGGAAAGGTGAGGTGGGGTGATGCATAAAACAAGGGTTTGAAATTAGCTCAGCTACCGTTCCACAAGCCAAATATGTAATAGACAAGACCTACTCCCTGCTCAGTGAACTGGACTCAACAGCCCCTATTCACCGCCCAAGAATATACCTGACTAGTAAGAGTCTTAAAACCTATGTATTGATCTCTCTCTGGAAGGGAATCAAGAGGGTGTAAAGCGGCATAAACACAGCAGTGAAAAGCAGCTAAACCCCATTATAAAAATAGATTACTTTAAAAAAAAAACCCCCATAAAACAAAGACAGTGAAAGAGAGAGAAATGCTTACAAAATCCGCTCAGGGGCTCTGATGCAACCTGGATTGACCATATCTAGACCCACAGCTGGATGAGACATAAGGCTGGGCACTCTTGGGGCTGAGAGGATTGGTGAGCTTGGGTGAGCAAGCGCAGACCCTTTAAAGTCATACTGCGTGGGACCCATGCCGTGGGTCCCAAATCTCCAGGTTCCAGGGCATCTTCCTACATCGAAAACATGCGTGGGAAACCCAGAAGATGGTACACCGTGTGATCGGGAAAGGTTTCTCAAACGCACCTCATTCCTCCTCTCCTTGTGCTCGGGTTCGCCATTCCAGCCGCTCTACTAACAATCTCCCTACTTGGAGAATCAGCACCTTTAACCTCCTGTTTCGGACAGGTCGCAATGTGGCCTGAGGATGAACGGGAAGAGGGGGAACCAATGAGAGACTAGCTCTAGGTGTTGGGACAGGCACAGGTCACTCTATTTTCCCATCAGGAAGAAGAATGAACCACAGGCTCAGCCTGCCCCCCGGAACCAGAATAGGGCCTGAAGCAATCCTGCGCTCTGGCGGCCAGCTCCCAAAAAAGCGAGTTGCCAAATGGAGCTCAGGGGCACTGCAACTCACAAACCTGCAGACTTATAAATGATAACTCTCGTCCACAAATATATTGAGGGAAGGCAACGAGGAGGATTTGAAAGCAAGGCAGAATTGCAGGAAACAGGTTTCAGGAGGCAGACTCGACTCGCCTTGAAAGCACAGGAAAAGCGGCAAAGCGTTGACAACGATGCCCTTGGCCAAAAAGGGCGTATGCGTTTTTTCCTGAATATATTCAGGAAAAAACGCATACGCCCTTTTTGGCCAACCAGGCAAGCCGGAAAGGCAAATCAGCGCTACAGAGAAGTCTCGCTTGCCATCGGTCAAAAGGGCCATGCTGAAAAAAGTGTAAAAACCAGAAATGCAGGACAGGCCATGGAGACATGGGAGCCTTGCTACGCTGATGGGCGGGCTGTAAATTGCCAGCAGCCACTCTGGAGAAGTGTACGGTGTGTCCTGAAACATGTAATAAGCACAGCTTAGAGAGCATAGGGCACTTCCACTCACGGGCGTATACATCGGGAAACCTAAAAATCAACAAGACACAGGCACCCCAAAGTTTAGGGCTGCTCTGTTTCCAAGAACCTCCACTTCGCTACACCTTCAATAGCCCAGGAAAGCGAAAAATGGATAAAGAAGTTGTGGTACTTAGGCACAATGGAATATCACTCAGCCATGAAATCAATGTCATAAGGCTAGTAGCAGCAGGATGAGTGGATTTAGGTACGATGACCCTCAGTGAAATAAGTCACAGAGAAAAAGACACTTATCCTAAGACATCACTTATAGAGGGAATGTCAAAATCGCTACACTTGAACTGAATTACAAAACAGAACAGAGTCACACATTTAGAAAACACACTATGGCTGCTTAACGGGAAAGGTGAGGTGGGGTGATGCATAAAACAAGGGTTTGAAATTAGCTCAGCTACCGTTCCACAAGCCAAATATGTAATAGACAAGACCTACTCCCTGCTCAGTGAACTGGACTCAACAGCCCCTATTCACCGCCCAAGAATATACCTGACTAGTAAGAGTCTTAAAACCTATGTATTGATCTCTCTCTGGAAGGGAATCAAGAGGGTGTAAAGCGGCATAAACACAGCAGTGAAAAGCAGCTAAACCCCATTATAAAAATAGATTACTTTAAAAAAAAAACCCCCATAAAACAAAGACAGTGAAAGAGAGAGAAATGCTTACAAAATCCGCTCAGGGGCTCTGATGCAACCTGGATTGACCATATCTAGACCCACAGCTGGATGAGACATAAGGCTGGGCACTCTTGGGGCTGAGAGGATTGGTGAGCTTGGGTGAGCAAACGCAGACCCTTTAAAGTCATACTGCGTGGGACCCATGCCGTGGGTCCCAAATCTCCAGGTTCCAGGGCATCTTCCTACATCGAAAACATGCGTGGGAAACCCAGAAGATGGTACACCGTGTGATCGGGAAAGGTTTCTCAAACGCACCTCATTCCTCCTCTCCTTGTGCTCGGGTTCGCCATTCCAGCCGCTCTACTAACAATCTCCCTACTTGGAGAATCAGCACCTTTAACCTCCTGTTTCGGACAGGTCGCAATTTGGCCTGAGGATGAACGGGAAGAGGGGGAACCAATGAGAGACTAGCTCTAGGTGTTGGGACAGGCACAGGTCACTCTATTTTCCCATCAGGAAGAAGAATGAACCACAGGCTCAGCCTGCCCCCCGGAACCAGAATAGGGCCTGAAGCAATCCTGCGCTCTGGCGGCCAGCTCCCAAAAAAGCGAGTTGCCAAATGGAGCTCAGGGGCACTGCAACTCACAAACCTGCAGACTTATAAATGATAACTCTCGTCCACAAATATATTGAGGGAAGGCAACGAGGAGGATTTGAAAGCAAGGCAGAATTGCAGGAAACAGGTTTCAGGAGGCAGACTCGACTCGCCTTGAAAGCACAGGAAAAGCGGCAAAGCGTTGACAACGATGCCCTTGGCCAAAAAGGGCGTATGCGTTTTTTCCTGAATATATTCAGGAAAAAACGCATACGCCCTTTTTGGCCAACCAGGCAAGCCGGAAAGGCAAATCAGCGCTACAGAGAAGTCTCGCTTGCCATCGGTCAAAAGGGCCATGCTGAAAAAAGTGTAAAAACCAGAAATGCAGGACAGGCCATGGAGACATGGGAGCCTTGCTACGCTGATGGGCGGGCTGTAAATTGCCAGCAGCCACTCTGGAGAAGTGTACGGTGTGTCCTGAAACATGTAATAAGCACAGCTTAGAGAGCATAGGGCACTTCCACTCACGGGCGTATACATCGGGAAACCTAAAAATCAACAAGACACAGGCACCCCAAAGTTTAGGGCTGCTCTGTTTCCAAGAACCTCCACTTCGCTACACCTTCAATAGCCCAGGAAAGCGAAAAATGGATAAAGAAGTTGTGGTACTTAGGCACAATGGAATATCACTCAGCCATGAAATCAATGTCATAAGGCTAGTAGCAGCAGGATGAGTGGATTTAGGTACGATGACCCTCAGTGAAATAAGTCACAGAGAAAAAGACACTTATCCTAAGACATCACTTATAGAGGGAATGTCAAAATCGCTACACTTGAACTGAATTACAAAACAGAACAGAGTCACACATTTAGAAAACACACTATGGCTGCTTAACGGGAAAGGTGAGGTGGGGTGATGCATAAAACAAGGGTTTGAAATTAGCTCAGCTACCGTTCCACAAGCCAAATATGTAATAGACAAGACCTACTCCCTGCTCAGTGAACTGGACTCAACAGCCCCTATTCACCGCCCAAGAATATAC